>NC_137014.1:612317-742317 GCF_032717465.1 Coenobita brevimanus | reverse complement strand
TGTCGTCTTCGTCATCGTCACATTCAGTTACCAACTTCAACGTCTACATCATCGTCATATTAACTGTCATCACTTTCATCGTCTTTGTCATTCTTCATCGTCATAGTCATTCATCTTCGTCAGGTTCTTCGTCACCATCATCACTGTCGCCTTAGTCATCATTCTCTTCGTCATCATCGTCACTATTAGCCTATCCAGCTTTCTCCACTCTGACGTACTGTTTGTTAGTTTGCTCCACACTAGCTCGTAAAATGTACAGATCTTAACCATCCATCTTGCTCTCTGTCTCCCTCATCCTCTCACTCCATCTCTAGGCTGCCTCTCCGTTACCCTGGCTTATATTAACTTTCTATCACGTTCTCTGGCTACCTCATTCTCTCATGCCATCTCTGTGCTGCCTCGCTTTCTCTCGTTTATTCTCTTGCCCATCTCATCCTCTCACTCCATCTCTAGGTAGTCCTATGTTACCTTAGCAAAGACCACCATTCTTCTTCTCTGTCAGCTTTATCTTCTCATCCCATCTCATAATTTCAGATTTTTTTAAAACCCTTTATCTCAATCTCTCACGCCATCTCCTTTACTTTCGCTTTTTTTTTTCTTTATCCACCCATCTAAATCTGTCAACTTCATTTTCTCATTCCATTTCGTTAACTTTCGCCCTTTTTTTTTTTTTTTTTTAAATCCATCTTATTCTCTGCCTACCTCATCCTCTCATTCCATCTCTCTTACATCTGTCTTATTCTCTGGCTACCTCATCCCCAGTGTTTATACCCACCTCATCCTCTCACTCCATCCCTAGGCCGTCACTGTTTTCCAAGCTGACATCAACCATGCATCAGGAGCTTTGCCTACCTCATCCTCCCATTCCACCTCTTGTACCTTATTTTTTTCCTTCTATCTCATCTCTGTCTGCGGCGTCCTCTCATTCCATCCCAGGGCTCTCTCTCCGTTACCTTAGCCATTTCTGTGCTCCAACACTTTCCTCAAACTGGCTTTCTCCTCTGCTCAATCGGAGTACAATCTGATAAACTACTTTTTTTTTGTTTACTCATGTTGTAAAGTCAGTGAAAGTACGACAAGACTACCAACATCATCTGCATGGCTTCACTGAGGAGAAGGAGGAGGAGGAAGGAAGGAAGGAAGCTGAACAGATAAGGGCAGGGTATATGAGAGAGGATAGTGAATGGCAAAGAAGAATGTTCGTTACTGAATTGGGACAAATGACTGGAGTATCTTTTTATGAAAACTCCCTTCCAGGATGTGGCGTTGGGCAATAGCTAGATAGATAGAAAGACAGACACATACATGGATAGACAGAGGGATAGACAGTTACACAGACAGAAAGATATACACTGATTAACAAATAGACAAAAAATAGATAGATGGATAGAAAATTGGATAGACTGAAAGATACACACTGATAAACCGAGATAGACAAATAAACAGACGGATAGATAGACAGGTAGATGGACAGAAACTTGGATAGACTGAAAGATATACTCTGATAATACAGGATAGACAAAAAAAAAAAAGATAGGCGGATAGATAGACAGATACATAGATATGAATAAATGTCTGCAATCGAAAAACTTCCTGGTGAATATAGTTCGGTTTCAAATGACAGGAACACAAGCCAAAAAAAATAAATAACTCGCCATTCTGGTTAAATACAATGTTAATCCCAAACAAACCTTAGAGTCGCTGCGGATCCAAGTCTCAGCTGTGTGCTATGAAACTCCCCCCTCCCTGCCGGCTGAACCCCACCTCCCCAACCCCCCTTCCCCTCTTTCTCTCCGGACGTCAGAGTAGAAGATGAGTCACATAAAAAAATATAGAGTAAAATAGCAAAAAGTGGTTTGTTTGTGTTACTCCACTCAGCGGCCGCTTTCCCTGCACGTCACACGCTCCGTTTTATTGGGGGTAGAGAGAGTGGGGTTAGCCGTCCGTGGTGTGATGTGGTGTGGTGGTGTGAGGGTGGTGTGGGAGTGGTGTGGGGATGATGTGGTGGGGATGGTGGTGGTGTGGGGATGATGTGGTGGGGATGGTGGTGGCGTGGTGTGGTGGTGTGAGATTGATGTTTGTGTGTGCAGTGATGTTGGTGTTGTGCTGTGATGTGAGGTCGCGTGGTGTTGTGTGGTAAGTAGTATGAAAGTGGTGTTGGTAGAGTGAACACCGATGGGAGTAGTGACTGTGGCCTGGTGATAGTGGAGGTGGTGTTGGAGTAGTGCTGATGATAAACAGTACGGTAGTTGAAATTGTGGTGATCTGCGCAATGTGTGAGAGTAGCAATGGGATAATGACCAGTGGTGGTGGTGAGGAAAGGGTGGTGATAATGGTGGTGACGGTAGTGGTTTAGGTGGTGAGAGTGGTGTTACTGTGAGTGTTGTTGGTGGAGTGAGCAGTGGTGTTATAATCACAGCTGTAGTGATAGTGGGGGTGGTTTTAACAGTTTATGGCGCGATGTGGTGTGGTGTGGTGTGGTGTGGTGTGGTGTGGTGCGGTGCGGTGTGATGTGGCAGTGGTGAAGTGTTAATGAGGCTGGTGTGATGTTGTGATAATCTATAATGATATGCTATGGTTATCAAACTATACTCTTTTTTACTCTAACTTGGCCTAAAATTGCCATCTCTCCATCTTGAATACTGAGTTATAGCAAGAGGTTAACACTAGATTATGCTGAAAGTCACGAAGAAGTGCTAAGGAAAGGATGGTGAGTCATAGCATTGTCTTTTTCTATCACAGATCGACGATAAATTAACTGCAAAACTACGAAAATCTGGGCCAGGTAAATGTGAAAGGACTATAGAGAGGATGGAATAGGTAGCGGCATTTGGTTAAGTAGTAATAGTGATTGGTTAAGCCATGGCTGTGAGTCAGTAAACAGGGTTTGTGATGAGGCTGTTAGCAGGTGTGTAGGCAGGTAATTCGAAGGCCTGAATATTTACCTGTGAATGGAGGTGCGTTACATACTCGCTATGAGGGTGTCTGATTTTATATTCTCCCTTCTTCCTGTTTCAAGACCCTTCCCACGTCGTTCACGCTGCAGGGGATGATGATGATGACGATGATGATGATGATGATGATGATGATGATGATGAGACGTATCTTGACAGGATGTAAAATCGGGATGTTCTTCAAACCACCACGTAACTTACTCCTTCACAGCGTTTTATTATTTCAGTAAAAGCTAGACATTTTTTTTAATCTTTCCTCCGAGAACATGGGCAGACTTAAAGCTTCCTGAACGAGATACCGCCACCTGATAAGGATAAATTAACCAAAAAATTGCCATGAGATCAAGCGGGAGTGTAACCAAGTGTTGTACCAGTGGCCTTAATGACTATGCAGTAAGTTATTATGCTGGGGTGAGACTCAAACATATTTACAATCGATTTCCTCTCGTGGATATGCCTTGCTTTCCCAGGATTGACAAGGATGGAGAATGCAAAGCCTTACCATGTGTCTTCTTCCCCCTAATGAAAAAAAATATATATATAAGTACCGTAGTTTACACATTTTTAAAATAGGATCGACAAGAAGTGAAGTGTGCAGATTTTCCAGTCTCTAGTCCTTCTTGCAAAAAATAAATCTTGAGTTACGACATGAAATCGATCGTTAATATGGTCGAGAATCCATTTCCTTATCCACAAAATATTAACCCTTATATTTACGGTGGCGTGCAACTGTAGTTTTATTCTTGTTATTTTCAGACAGCTTCAGAAAGACCCCTCGTTCTGAAGGGATTAATGAGGACCTGACATAGTAAGTCCGAAAATTCTGCCATAGCTGTGTAAAATAATCTACAGTAAGTTAGCACATACACACACACACACACACACACACACACACACACACACACACACACACACACACGAGACTTTAATATGAGCAAACAATGAGGCAGTTCTTGGTATTATACGTGGAGTTGACAGCAGGACTCAGCAAGGGGTGGCATGACTCTCGACCTCCTTCGCTGCACGCCAAAGCCTCAGCATCTGTCGCTGCTGTTTCTCTCTCCCCTGCTGTTCCGTCAGTGTGTTGCGCAGAGTGAAAGTTGCAAACGACGTCAACAGCAGCGACTGATTAAAGATTTGCCAGGTACGCCCAGTAAAAACAAATACTAAAAAAAAAATACTCGCTACCCTTGTCGTATGATACATATGACACAGGGACTATGGATTCTGAACTCCTACCAGTACCAAATGAACTCGGTTTCACTTTTACAAAAACATTTCAGAATTCATCGCACTCCGGGGTATCGAATATTTTCTTAGTGGATGTATGTAACTGCCTGGGTGCTGGGGAAAGGGTCGCCTTCGTGTGATGACGGTAATATAACTGGGCGGCTCCACTACCCGGTTAAACAAACGTCCCTCAGCTCTGTCCCTGTCCCCCGAGGTAAGATGATGGGGTACAGTAGGTGGGGAATTTCAGCCTGCAATCCACTGGGTTCACGTCTAGTTGAACCTTGAGCTACAACAACAACAATAACAACAACAGCAACAACTTCATCATCATCATCAACAACAACAAAAACAACAGCACAACCCTTTCAGCACGATGACGTCTCTCTAGAAGCCTCTCCTAAGCCGAATTATATCACACGAAGGTAGCAAAAATAAATAAATAAATAAATAATAAATCAATAAATCCACGAGCTAAGAGGATAAAACTGAAATTATCCAAGTGAAGAGGAAGGCATGGATTTTTTTTTTCGCCTATTGACTGCACGAGGGTTATTAGACCTTCAGCCCAATGACGCATTATATATTTAATTTTTCGTATCTGTTATTAATTTTAGTAAAGAAAATTTAAGCTGGAGGGGTTAAAAAAAAACATTGAACCCTTTACCCCTTGAGGCTCTGCGTAAGCTAAATAAAATCGCTTGGTAGTAAATAATGGCTAAATAAATAATAGTAATAAATAAAAAGTCTAGTGGTAATAAATCTAATCGCCTTCTGGTAAAAATAAAGTCTAGAGATAAATGAAGGTTTAATAATATCGCCTAGTACTAAAACAGTCGTATTGTACCTTAGGGAAAAATTTACACCATTTCTAAGCCTTAGTTTTCCCCTACAATACATGCAACAAACTGACTTTCCATCGAGGTCCCTAATTGTACTACCTGGTGAACAGGGACAAGGGGGAAACACACCTTGTCCTAGGGTCCGACCGGCACGAGAAACGAACCCTTTTGTGTGTGTGTGTGTGTGTGTGTGTGTGTGTGCTATAATGCTATCCCTTTAGCCTGGCCAGGATTTTTTTTTTCCCTCTTGCGGCTGCGTAGCTTAAGGACATCTTTCCACAGCACTTCTTCGTGACTAGCATCGTTCTCTAGCAGTAGTCCGTTTTTATAATTAAGCGTTAGAGATGGGGAGATGGCGATTTTAGGCCAAGTTAGAAAATAATGGGTAAGATGGACTACCGACGCCGTAATGAAAGTTGAAGCAAAATCCTGGAATACTGATGGTAATTTATGGAAAGAATTAAGTGATGATGATGATGATGATGATGATGATGACGATGATGATGAAGCAAGTCCTTGGAATATGTTGATGAGGTGGTGAATGAGTGACATATAAATCGCTGTTTGCTGGGTAAATAAAAAGAAAAAAACCATCTAATGCAAAGTTTTAAGCTCAAAAGGGTTTATAAATTCTTGAGCTGACTCAACAATCGAAACAATTAATCTCATGCACATTTTATATCTCAAAAGGGCTTGTAAATTCCTAGGGTGACTCTGGTGACTGAGGATGAGATGGAGGGATGAAGTGGAGAGGTATACAAGAGAGGGGGGTGTGGGCTGAGGGAAAGGGCAGCGAAAAGGCGGGGGACTGGGCGACATGGAGGTGATTTGTCTGTGGACACCCCTACGGGACTGAGGCGTCTGGCGATAGATTGATAGATAAATAGACTCTGCTGACTGTGGCCCAGTGTGAAAGCTGGGAGACAGTACCCGATCCCCCAGAGAAAGTTAGCTACACCCAACGTAAGGTTAGACACACACTGCTCGGCCAGCTGGAAAGACACTATCCATTTCTCCACCTTCAAGCCAATGAATATTTTTGATTATTTTTTCGTTGTTAAAAATTCTAGTAACTTTTATTCATTTTTTCCGCCCGGCTACAAACACGCCATTTATTTTTACACCTTTAGATTAATCACGTTTTAAATTTCTAAATATTTCTTCTTCAGTCTTTCTGGAAATGCACCTTCCATTTTTTTCGAAGAAATTTGAGGAGATACCCGTTTCAAAAATCTCTCTCGTTATTCCAGATTATTTCATTTTACCTGACCGTCTGGCTGTAAATTCCCCCCCCCCCATTTCTATTTATCCCCCTCCAATCTCATTCCCCCTCTTATTATTATTACTATTATTATTATTATTATTATTATTATTATTATTATTATTAATGTATTTCGTTGACTTTTATTCAGCCTGATGGCCCACCTCGAAACGCAATATACATCCTTTCAATCTTTTATTAATTAATTTATTTATTATTTCTTATTATTTCCAAACATCATTCTACCTGATACCCCAGCTAGGAACGCAATATCTGTTTCTTCAACCCGAGGAGGTATTTCAAAATTCTATTCCTGCTTTTTCGATTTCGTCCATCTTAGAGCAGAGCACTTCCTGTCACCATCCACCCCTAGACTACGACCCATAATAATCACCTGTTACATCCAGGTCCCTAATTGTAATGCTGGGGTGAAGAGGGACAAAGAGGAAGTACTATTTTGACCGTAAAATTGATCTCAGGTCCTTCCGATTGCGATCTCTCTCTCTCTCTCTCTCTCTCTCTCTCTCTCTCAGTTTATTCTCGGAAACTTATACACGATCTTTATTCACGTGGACTTGTCGTAATGAAGAACGTAACCCTTTAGACAGAGGCCAGATAGCTGATTAAGTATTCAGTTTGCCCTTTGCTTGCCCTTTCTTATTTTGTTAAGGGAAACTCCTGCAATTTAAAGGACGAATTAGGTTAAGCTGTCTTTAGAGAAAATCATGGTGGTAATTTCACGAACTGCGACTTGTATAAGCTAAAAAGTGAAACTGATACTTTCATTTTCTACTGCAGGACTCTGGCTGTTACGTAAATTGTCCCCTTAGTCTGTATTCACGAGAGCTTTCCCATTAGTACCCATTACAGGGAAAGTTAATGGACCCGTATCGGTAAGTGAAAGTAACCTGTCCTCTCCAGCCTTCCAGTGAGAGCTTTTGTATTAACCGCAAGTGAAAGCTGTGTCGGCTTCCAAAAGGGAATTAACCGCACTGTGAGACCTGTGGGAGTGCGGTCAGCGGATGGTGGGGAATGAGAGCGGGCGACGTGAACTGAAACACCTTTAATTAACTTTCAGGTACCTCATACGCCTGGGCAGCTCTCCCTCGCTTTCACGTGGAGATGCAGTCCAATGAAGACGCTCTCTGGGGCTCCACTTCCATTACTTTTTTATTTATTTATATATTTATTTATCTTTTATCTATGTCACGAGTGGCTTGGTATATGAGAAGATTGTGTGCTTCTTTCTTGGTGATGCTGTTCCCTTTCTTCCGTCGTTTGATGGTATTCCTAAACTATCTCCAAGCCCATTGTGGCCGATTTACAGTGTCTCGTGTCACCTTTAAAGTGGGAATTAGGGTTGGGACAGTAACAACAATTAAAATGATGATAATGATGATGATAATAATAATAATAATAATAATAATAATAATAAACACAAACAGGACATAAAACTCCGGGTTGAGATACATGAACATATTTACAATCGATTCTCCGTCGTAACTTGGATTCTCGTATTTTTCTGCAGGAAGGACAAGAAAAGGATAGGGCCAAGTCTTCTCATGTCTCCTGTTCATCCTACAAAAAGCAAATCTTAGATATTATCGTAGGTTATATCTGTCTTATGCAGGAAGAACAAGGAAACGAGAGTCCATAATATCCCCATGTCTCTAGTACTTCCTGCAGAAAAAAAAACCTAAGTTACGACAGGGGTTTGATTGTAAATACGTTCCAAAATCCCAACCCTGATGTATTTATTATTATTATTATTATTATTATTATTTTTGTTCGGGGGCGTAGCAATTAATTATATTTTTGGTACAACCAGGTGACTTTATTACCTCATTAAATTTTTCTCGTACTGAAGGGACTGGTAAATAAAGATGAATAAATAAACAAATAAAAATAAAGATAAAATAATAAAGATAAATAAAATCGTAAGAAGATCGTAAGAACCAAAATGAGGCATCGTAAAGTGAAGTGGTTAAAAATAGTGCATTAACAAGGGAGTCAGTGTGATAATAAGTACAATACACTCAGCATCAAATCTGTCACCTCTCTTGCATCTCTCTCCACGCCCTTTGAAAGTCAGTATGGCGAATCTGCAGCAACTGGCACTGATGACTCTTACGTGGCCTCAGATCAGTGCCATGAGTGCCACAGGTGCCATTAGCAGTAGATCCACAACATTTCCTACAAAGCAGACTTTCCTGATCTACCAAATGACCCGCCAACATGTCGTAAAAATACCCCCGCTAATACCAATATACCAGTCCTGTATGAGACAGCCCTAGCATGTATTCAGTATGGACGGTGGGTGTTAGCGCCGAAGTGGTGACATGTGGAGGTGTAGGAGGATTACTGGGCCTTGGGATAGGTCACTGCCCCCGAGAAAAAGGCCCTGCAGCCTTTGCCCGGAGTCGGACACGTAAAAAAAAAAAATATATATATATATATCTCCACAGGCCATGGAGAAAAAAGGAGGAGAGGCTAGAGGACTTTTGATGCTGGGTGTACAGCTAACACCAAAAATCCTGTCTCTTCCCTAGTTTCTCTTATGGACTTTGAGTAGGAAGTTCGCAGCAACAGACAGTGATGAATTTAGCTATGGATTTGTGTATGTAGGCTGTTGGGGGTTTAAGAGCCTGAATTTAGAAGTCAATGGAGAGAGAAAAAGGATGGGCGACAGGGCTCATGGGGCTACCTGTACATGCAAACCGTGTCAGAGTTGCATAATGCACACCTGGGTTTGCAACGCTACCTAATTACGTCAGGAGAGGAAGCTGGCATATCAAATTATACTCGATTCACTTTAAATTGGACTAACAATCTCACCTGCCCATCTTTAATGCTGAGCTGCAACAAAGGATTGACACTAGAATATGGTGCTAGTCATGAAGAAGTGCTGTGAAAGGGGTAAGGACCCGCAGTACTATCTTATTTTGCAGTTTAGCTGTGGCAAAATATCCACACTAGAATCTGGTGCTAATCACGAAGAAGTGCGGTGGGAATATATATATATATATATATATATATATATATATATAAAACTAGCCATTGAGACGTAACTAGCGATTAATGCTAGTCACGAAGAAGTGTTATAAAAATGAATGCAGAGTCGAAGCATCATTTTAGTCCACTTCTAAGCAATAACAGAACGGTATGATGCTAGTCAGGAAGAAGTGCTATGGAAAGTATGAGTAGCTATGGTACCGTACTGTCTCATACCTCTGCAAAATGACGAAAATTTGGACCAAGTTAAGGTGAAAGGACTATGAAAAACAGTACAATAATTCCGTAGAGAGATCCGAAGACAGCCTAGCAATTTTAAGCGAATTTTCTGGCAATTTTGTGGAGATTCCTGTGCTTAGCGACTTTCCAGAAGCGGCATTCGAGAGTGAGTTTAGCGGGTTTAGCGATCTGGGTTTGGCAGCGATTTATGTATATATACCGAATGATGTGTTCCCCTCCCCCCTTTCTCTCTCTCTCTCCCCCCCCCTTTCTCTCTCTCTCTCCCCGCCTAGTGGCTCCACGAGGGGAAGCAGGCAGGATGGCGTGTGTGAAGTGATAGAATAGGTGTTGTGCTTCGCTACACTTCCGCACCTCTCTCTCTCTCTCTCTCTCACACACACACACACACACACACACACACACACTTCCCTTGCTCACTCTCTCGCTTTCCTCGTTCTCTCTCTCTCTCTCTCTCTTTCTCTGTCTCTCTCTCTCTCTCTCTCTCTCTCTCTCTCTCTCTCTCTCTCTCTCAGCACGAAGGTCTTTGAGGCAGACAATCAATTCTACCAAGTCTCAATTTTCCTCTACAACACGACCCGCATTAATCATTGTTATATCAAGGTCCCGCTGAAGTACTGATGGGTGTCCTGGGGGAAAGGGGAGACAAAATGTGCCTAACAGTCTGACCGGCACAAGAATCGAACTCAGGTCTTACTAATTACAAGCTGTACACCCTAACCAATGCATAATATCGTCTGGAGACATTAAATAAACTAAAAAAAATACTGTCGTTGGATTCATGATGATAATGGCAATGTGTCCTGGCATCTGGGAAGGATGGAGAATGAGAGACTAACTAGGAGTGTATGTGAGTGGGATGGAGAGGGAGAGACCAAGGATGAGGTGGAGGGGTAAAGGAGGAGGGTGAGATCAAGGATGAGGTGGAAAGGTAGAAGAGACGAGGGAGACCAAGGATGAGATGGAGGGAGGGAGTTGTGAGATATATGAAAGAGGGGTGTGTGAGCTGGAGGGAGGACAGTCAAAAGGCAGAGGACAGGGTGACGTGGAGGCAATTTGTTTGTGGCTACCCTTTACGAGATTAAGACGTCTGGCAACATAGACAGAGATAGATAGATAGATAGACAGAGAGATAAACAGATAGACAGATAAAGCTGGAACTCAGTTGATCTTGAAATTGACTGTCTTTATACTGACTGCTTTGGATGGGTCAGGTTTTGCACGCTGTCATCCTTTGGTTCCTTCTTTTTTTTGCATTAGCTCAAATACCGAAGCATGGCGTGATTATTACCCTGTAGAAGTGGTGGAAAATCTGTGGACCGTATTCTCGATGGCTTGAGCGACACCGTAACAACATTTCTTAGGCGATTTATTTTGCATGGAACGCCTTAATATCCTCTTGCATATACGCGATGAAAGCTACATTGATATTAAAAGATGGAAAGTGTATACAATATTTTTACTAAGGTGTTGCATGGAGGAATAAGTCGCTAATGATAAGGTACTAAGATATCCCCTGTGCCAATACGGTCCTGTGGGAGTATGGGACAGGAGGAGGGGGGGGGGTCAGCTGAGCACACTATGAAGGGGGTAGGGGGGCTGGGGAAGGGGGGGGCTGCACTTACCTCTCTATATAACGGCACGCTCACTCCTTCCTCCTGCCTCTGCACTCAGCACTCATACTTTTTTTCTTCTTTTACCTCAGTTATAGAGCCGTAACACCCATTTCCTTGCGACTTATCTTGCATCCCTAGCTCTCTCAGGCTCCTACGTCTCACTCTCACCTGAGTAAAATCGCCTGGTTGCTGGAATACAGTGCTAGAGCTGTTCCGACCGTGAGATTGTTAATGGTGACACTGTTTAGACTATCAAGCTTCTACACCTCATTTCCCATTAGCAGCGCTCCCTAATCAGAAAGGAGTTAACAAAGGCTTTATTTAATATACCCGACTCGAAGAGTGTATTTACAAGCTGAACATGAAGGATCACTCAGAGCGTACAAAAAGGCCGAACATATGACACTGCCCTGTGACCTTTATATTTGATCGGTAGCTCTTAAAACAAAATTACATCTTTCTTTCCGACTCTTATTCCTTCCCACTAAGTCTGGTCCAATTCAGATCAAAACTATATGAACTTATCTTGTCCTATGACATTGGCGTTTGACCTCTCCGTGTGACCTTGACCTTTGATTGGTTGTTCTTGAAGTCGAGTGCCTTCATCCTCGCCTTACCCTCAACCCATCCACATAGTTTGGTGCATATCGAAAAAAATTTCAAGCTGACCTGGCCATGACCTTAGCCTTGACCTATTTTCTTCTAAGTGAGTAGGTCAGCCTCCTGTCTATTCATCAGCCCTTCTACTAAGTTTGGGTCGAATCAGGTCGATATTGTTTTAGTTATTTTGCTCACAGACAGACACATGAGTTGAACTTTGACCTTGCCCTGTGTCGGTGACCTTTGATCGACTGTTCTTAAAAATCGAAATCCTTAGTTCTTCCATTACCATCTTAAAAATCGAATCCCATAGTTCTCCCATTACCCTCAACCATTGCACCAAACTTAGACTGAATCGAAAAAAAAAAGAAGCTGTTTATGGTGTTCTTACTTGGACGACTTTCCTTTGCTTTGGGACCATCTCTGGCAGTGAGGAGGTTAAGAAATGGTCTCTGTTACACTTCACTCTGAATATCGTCAGGTGGAGGCAGAGGAATACAAAGGAATACAAAAGAGTACAAAGGAAAGCAACTACAAACATACTTAATGGTCTCTTCCTGGCGCTTTGTTGGAGAGAAGACTGTGATGTAATGATGTCCAATTCTGTGAGCAAAAGACAATGATAACAGAGAGAGAGAGAGAGAGAGAGAGAGAGAGGAAACTCATAATATAAAGTACAAAGTAACTTAATAATATTCCACTAGTAACAAAGATGATTAGTGACCTGTCATCATCATCATCATCATCATCATCACCATCACAACAGAAATACCACATAATTAGCAACACGACAATAAAATAGCATCATCATTATCATTATGATCACCACAATTATCCTTATCATCATCATCATCATCATCATCATCACAATCATCACTATTATCATCATCGTAATCATTATCATCATCATCATCATCATCGTAATCACTATCATCAGCATCAGCATCATCGTAATCACTATCATCGTCATCATCATCACCAGCGTACTCACTATCATCATCATCGTTATCACTATCATCACCACCACCGCCCCAGCCCTACTTTCCGGTATAATATATGCAAAAACAGACACTGACAGAAGAGTAGAGAAACCCGCTATATAAATGGGTTGACAAAAACATCATCAAGGTGTGTAATTACCTCAGATGATGCAGGTGAAAGTCCACCCCCTCCCCATCTCTCTCTCTCTCTCTCTCTCTCTCTCTCTCTCTCTCTCTCTACAGAACACAGATGGCAAAATTAATAGACAGTGTTATGGTGAGCATTTTGATTACTAAAGACTTTATTAACTCGTGAGCGTCCACATCTCGTGAGCGTCCACATCATAACTAAGTGGCCATCAGTGAGACTCAAACCCACTCTAGAATGGCCCCCGCTCGCGAGGTCAACGCCCAACCGACCGAGCCACTGAATCACCTCTGTCCCTTGTCCCTCAGCCCTTCACTCTCCCTCGAACCTACTCCAGAGCACCCCCGAACGTCAGGCCAGTGCCAAACCGACCGAGCCACCGACCAGACCGCATGACACACCACGGCACCCCGAAGCTTGCTCTACTACCGGTGGCTTTCTCTCCACACCCACATTATATCAGCATCCATCATCCTCTGCTCCCTCTTCCTCCTTCTCAACCCGCCCTTCCTTCCTCCCTCGGCTCCCTCCCCAACACTCCCCACCTTTCCCCCTCCCCTCTAACTCCCCCCAACTTCTTCCTTCTAGTCCCTGTTTCTTTCTTTTTCTTTTTCTTTCCAATTGGTCGAGAAGGTGAAGTGGGTGAAACAGAAAATATTTTTGTGACATGGGGAGGGTGTACGGTAATTATTTTTGTTTGGAATTTTGCCTATTAATTTCCCTCGAATCCTCTCCTGAAGCCTCCTTCCTCTTCCATCAGCAATCCTCCTCTTCCTCCTTCAATCCTTCGTTTTTTCGCTAGACAGCTTTTTCCTCTTTCTCAACCCTCTTTGATCCCTCGGTCTCCCTCCCTTCTTCCCTTTCCTTCCCTCCCATCAACCCTTTGACTTACTTCCTTAGTTTTCCCTTCTTTCCCACCTGCCTGGACCCTGCATTTTCGTCTCTCAAGCCCTCCTCCTCCCTCAATCCTCTCCTTTCTTCCTCAACCCCTCTCCCTTCCTCCCTCAACCCCTCTCCCTTCCTCCATCAACCCCTCCCTTCCTCCCTCAACCCCTCCTTTCCTCCCTCAATCCCCTCCCTTCCTCCCTTAACCCCCTTCTCTTCACTTCCCTTTCTACCTTCCCCCCACCATAATCAGTACGATCATTTCATGTTTATTCTTCTCTTGCTACCACCAGGTGACTTGATAGTAATTAAGTCCTTCATTATGATGATGCCTTTTTATATATAATAATGTTAGCTTAGGTTAAGTTTGTTTAGCTTAGATTAAGTTAGGTTAGATTAGGTTAAGTTAGGGTTACGTGAGGAGTGCATGTGTAGTGCCCAAAGGAGAGTATGTGGAGAAATAAATGAGTGTTTATATAGAGGAGGTGAATGTCATAAATGCCTTGAAGTGGTAGAATGTTGAACTGGTATGTGAAAGAACGCGAGATCGAACAACGTGTGAGGCAGGGATTAGTATGAGGATGTGAACTGGGATAAATCAGTCTTAATACTTCCACACAGCTATTAATGAGGCGGTCATAGCCAACTGGTATAGGTAGTGTTAGTGTGAAGGCAAATTTGTGTTTATAGTTGAGTTGTAGTGTGTGTGTGTGTGTGTGTGTGTGTGTGTGTGTGTGTGTGTGTGTGTGTGTGTGTGTGTGTGTGTGTGTTGTGGTGGGGCAGTGTGTCGGGGCTGTACCACTCTCCTCCATGGTACAATACAGACAGCCACATCGAACCCCACGTACCACCTCACTCCACCCCATTTAACCTTACGTCACCTTCACCACTCCTTTCTACCACATCATATGCGACCATCAAACCCTTTTCATTGCCCTAACCTCATCTCCACCCCATCCCACCCACCCTTACCTCACCCCACCCCACCCACAATCAACCCATTCTCAACCCCATGCCGTCACTAAAAAGTACTCCAGTTACGCTCAATAGTTAAAAGAAAGTAGCGTAACTAAGTAGGGTTGTAGTGTGCAATGCGTAGGGCTGGTGACAGTTGTTGTAGGTGACTGCTTTACGGATCACAGCTTTGTTATACTGTTTTTACTTTAACCTGGCCCACAATTTCGTCCTTTTGCAGCTTGTTTCATGTAGCTCAGTGACAGAAAAGGACAGACGGCTCCACATCCATTCCAGTCTTTCTTCGTGACTAGCATCATATTCTACTGTTAATCTAGTGTTACAACTCCGCATTCAAGGTGAAGAGATGGCAATTTTAGGCCAACTAAATGAGTGTAGTTACACACGCACACACACACACACACACACACACACACACAAATTCACATACTCCTAACGATGCACGAGTCTTGAAAGCATCAGTAAAATGCTATACTGCTACGAACAACCTTAAAAGATGGGTCCACGAGACAAACACACTATTACAGACACAAGCTCAGTCCATCAATTTCCTCGTGTTACTGGGGATTGAGTTCACAGCAGCCGGGAAATCGCCTTTGGGTCACGAGGGATGCCAGGTTGTGAGAGGCAGACAACACACCGAGGTTACCATCGCATTTATCATCCATCCACGCACAAACACACCTTCCGGATGTCCTATGC
Source organism: Coenobita brevimanus (assembly GCF_032717465.1). Classification (NCBI taxonomy): domain Eukaryota; kingdom Metazoa; phylum Arthropoda; class Malacostraca; order Decapoda; family Coenobitidae; genus Coenobita; species Coenobita brevimanus. Next base: position 726,875 of record NC_137014.1, on the reverse strand, counting down.
TTTAAGGTAGAGCGACCCCTGGATGTTCTACCTCCCACAAATACCTTAATGAGAGTAGGATAGCTGTGAATGCATAAAAACGAAGCCTTCTTTAGCTGAGAGGTGGTGTGTGGCAAGGTTTCAGACAACGCCCCAGGCTGCTACGGTCAGTCCAGTGGCCGGGGGGCAATTTTCTCAATGAAAGCCCCCGCTCTACTTGACCGTCCTAATATGCTTGGACAATGTGTTATGATGTAGGTTACCTGTCGACACATACTATGCTCCTTCACATACAGGTAAAAAGGAAACTATTATATATTACACTCAAATGATGGAGGGAATGGAACAATTATACACAATCTCCTTCCATCACACACAGGTAACAATGGAACAACTACATCTTATGCTGATTGATGGAGGGAATGGAACAATAATACACACTCTGCTCCCATCACATACCCGGTACAGGCGACTATGGAACAATTACATCTTATACAGAGATGACAGAAGGAATGGAACGATCATACACACTCTCCTCCCATCACCTACAATAACCTGGAACAATTACATTACAAGGGAATGGAACAATAACACACACTGCTCCCATCACATACAGGTAGCCATGGAACAATTACATCATATACTGAAATGGTGGAGGGATTGGAACAATTGTGTTGATGTTGATGGTAATGATGATAGTGATGATGATAATGATGATAGTGATGACGATAATGGTTATAGTGATGATGATGATTATGATGGTAATGATGATGGTGATGATAATGGTTATAATGGTGATGATGATGATGATGATGGTGATGATAATGGTTATAATGGTGATGATGATGATGATAATGGTTAGTGGTGATGATGATAATGGTGATGATAATGAGAGTGACGATGATGGTGATGATAATGGTGATGAGAGTAGTGATGATGACGATAATGATGATGATATAGCTACAGGCCCATCAATTTTTTTATAAGTTCACCAGGGTACGATAATCCTCCAGCAAATAATTACTTTCTTAAAAGAGAAAGATGATTTGTTTCAAGATAAAATGAAAAAAAAATAAATAAATAAAAAGGTAACTAAAATAAAATAATACTAAACACTTTATTATTCAGGCCGTGAGAATTTTGGAAACATTAATTTTGACCTTTGACCTTGATATATAAATTATGAGTGGAAATTTTCTCCCGATCATGTTGTGGTTTCAAGAATGGTTCATGTAAATACTGCTTGATATCTTGTGAAAATTTGCGTGTGTGTGTGTGTGTGTGTGTGTGTGTGTGTGTGTGTGTGTGTGTGTGTGTGAGAGAGAGAGAGAGAGAGAGAGAGAGAGAGAGAGAGAGAGAGAGAGAGAGAGAGAGAGAGTCGTGGGAGGCAAGTCTAACGTTTTAAACACTACTGACATTCAAAAAGTTTCATTTAAATCTGCCAGTCAGTCGTTTAGGAAGACTTTCATGACAGACAGACAGATACACATAAATACATACATACAGACAGACAGACAGACAAACAGACACATACATACATACAGAGAGACAGACAGACACACTCATCTTGCAGGGAACAGTACGTGACCTTAAGGATAAGGATATTAACCCACCTCTCATTTCGTTCACAAAACTGACAACATATAGGTATTGAAATCGGACACTGAGCTCATTATGTCAAAGCTCTTCGTCCTGTGTAAAAAAAAAAAGAAAAAGAAAGAAAAAGAAAAAAAGTGCCGCGAGAGCAACGATACCTCAGCTAACTGTACAGTCGGCCTCAAAATTTCTGTCCCCTCTCCTGATTTTCCCTCCTTGAACTTTTAAAATCAATTTGGTGAAGCCGCAGCAATTGACACTGACGACACGAATCTGTGGCCGAATAAATTCATCACTATCAGTTGCTGCGGATTCAATTTACCTGTTTCCAAAGCCCAAGGAGGGGAAAGCCAGAGAGGTGACAGGATTTATGATGGCGACTGTACATTTTTAACCCCCTTACCTCAGAGATAAGTGCAACGGTGTACCTGCGTAAAGTGTGCTACTTATACTTACGATTCTGTAGTACGGCAAGAGATGGGCGGGACTTACCTGTAAAAAGAAGGTATAATTAACGGGAGAAAAAGAAGAGAAAACATATGCAGTGATAATAATAATAATAATAAATAACTATAACAATAATAATAATGATATAGTAGATGAGCACTGGTATTGAAAAGTATTATGTGTACTGTTTATTAATTCATATGTATGTAAAAAGTGGTGTGTGTGTGTGTGTGTGTGTGTGTGTGTGTGTGTGTGTGTGTGTGTGTGTGTGTGTGTGTGTGTGTGTGTGTAGACTAATGATTTATTTTTATTTGTCTATTACTGTGGTGGATTTGATTATTTTTTGTCTTAATTGTGTCTCCTGTGCAGGATTTTTCGCACTAAATTATTTTTTTCCTGCACTGGCTTTGGTTTTGCTATGGATCGATTTTTTTTCGTTCCTAATTGCTTTTGTACTTCGTTTTTTTTTTTTTTTTTCTGGATGTGTATATACCGCGCGGGATTCGCTGTTTTTTTTTTTTTTCTCTCGTAATTTATGTTCACTTTTTTGCCCATTTTTTTGCTTGGTTTTTCTTTGCACTCGATTTTTTTTCTGTGCCGTGCGTCAGTTCGTTTACACAGACACAACTCAGTAGCTCGCTCGTGCAGGGAAGGCGCTCGAGTGGAAACGAGAAACAAAAAGAAAAAGAACAGAAAAACGAGAGAGAGAGAGAGAGAGAGAGAGAGAGAGAGAGAGAGAGAGTCGTTATGGGTGAGAGTAAGCCTGGTCTGAGGTATTGGCATGCGTCCAGACATTCCACTTTCCCTAGCGGGCATCGCCAGCGTGGGACCCAATTTCTCTTTCTTCCTCCACTCTCTCGCCTCACACACACACACACACACACACACACACACACATACACACACACACATATACTTATCTGACACGTTCTCATTTCTAAACCTGCTCCTTGATGTTCTTTCCAATGCATATTATCCACCTTTGTCTTCTCTTCGATACACCTTTGGTTAGACAACGAATTTCTGAATCATCTATCTACCTATCTATCTACCCATAACCCGACGCCCTTATTTCTGAATTATACTAGAAGAATTATCTAACATTATTGATTAGGATTTTTGCTTTATTTACACATTGTAGAAGTTAATCATCTTTTTGGCCTAGGAGAAGCATCAATATCTCTTCTTTACAATATTTTCATTTTTTTTTTTATATAACACGGCAACCCTCTCACCCCAACGATCTACAGCCAGTCCAAAAAATTATCAACCTCCTTTCCACACGCACCACTCTGAAAAATGGACGAACCATAGTAGTATATGGGACACCCTGTGATTATTAGTGAAAATATTGCAATGAAATGGCAGGGGACAGGACGACATGGAGGCGATTTGTTTGTGGCCACCCCTTTCGGGATTAAGGCGTCTGGCAATAGATAGACTGATAGATGGTAATTTTTATAACCCGAAATTATAGAGAACTTCATATTATGGGATATATAATTTTTGAGGTACCGGGTTAAAACATTCTTGTGTAGATCATCCGCTTTGGCAAGTAGATATGTTGAGAGAGAGAGAGAGAGAGAGAGAGAGAGAGAGAGGTTAGAGCTTGAACTCTTTTCTCTAACTCTCTAAAGATGGGTTCTGTGCAGCTCAAAAAGTTAGAGAAAATAGGAATTCTAACTCTAACCTGTCTCTCTCTCTCTCACTCAGTATTTCCAGGTTCAAGTGTGTTTGCAGATCTCACTCACTTACACATCCATCTAATCTCAGGGGTACCATACTTCTTTGACTGATTGTACATTTCATCCATATCCTGCTTACCTGAGGCGATTTTATTCAGCTCTGGAGAGACCCCCCCTCCCTCCAGAGACAAAAGGAAAAAGAAAAAAAAAAAGAGAGTCCCCAACAGATACAAAACGATAAAAAAAAAAAAAATTACCAGATAATATCACCTCTTGTATAATGACCTAGAATTTGTTTTTTCTTACCTGCTATACCTCAAGACGATTTTATTCAGTACTGGGAGGCCTGTTAAACTAATAAGGATATTTTTGGTTGTATATCAGACCTCTTCGACAAATACCGCCTTGTTGAGGAAAATCGTCTGGCTGAAGCATGAATTACGAGGGGAAAAAAGAGGAAAAAAATCCGTCACAAACCCTCAAGAATAAGAGTTGGGGCGCCTCCTGACTCCGACATGGAAAATCAAAAAAGGAGGAGGAGGAGGAGGAGGAGGAGGAGGAGGAGGAGGAGTAGGAGGCGGGGTAGAAGAAGGAGAAAGAAAAAATAGTGCAGGCTCTTCTTTGCCAGGGTAGTCTTGTTCTTATTATGGATCACTATTCTAACATTTAAGATTAAGAGGCGGATGGCAGCCTAGGTGGGTATGCTCACGTAATTCTCAACTCTTGTTTCTCTTCCCTGGAACGGCGAGAGGTCAGTGCTTTCTCTGACCTGTGTTAATGCTGCCACCTCTCCTCTGGCACGCTAATTACCTACCTGCTTCCTGTTCTTAACCTACTTAAATGGGGTAACGTGAAAGCAATTCCTCTGAGGGATTATCAAGCATTGTATATATTTATTTATCTATCTACCTATCTACAACGCTCGCATAATAGAAGCGATGCACAATAAAGTAAAATAACCAACCTGTTGTTTCAGTCTTACATTTCTCTTAAATTTTATCTGTGTAGTGTATAACAATAACCCTCCACAGCCTAGCGGAAAAAATATGTCACTTTTCTGGCCACATAATAATAATAATAATAATAATAATAATAATAATTAATTGATTACGTGAGATGCTGCAAACTTGGATGTAGGAGCTTTGCGATTATAAACTGGAAAGAATAGGGTGGTAGTTTAAGTGTGTGTGTGTGTGTGTGTGTGTGTGTGTGTGTGTGTGTGTGTGTGTGTGTGTGTGTGTGTGTGTGTGTGTTTCATTCCTATTAATCCATTGCACAACTAAGTCAGACCGTAAAGGAACAATTTCTTTCCTACAATGGTCTCTCCTCTTAAGAACTAAAATATAAAAAGACTCATACAAACGCAGACTTAGTTATAACCCATCCTATAATTAACTAACTAAAATGGGGCCAATGGGTTTGTATATGGTACCTTTCCTTTGTTCAAATCTACACTCATTTGTACTGAAGGGGTTAACCTGCTTCAAGGGGCATGAAATGAAAGCTGCTTCACCCTGTTATTACCGGAGAGAGCTGTCTAGAGAGAAAAAAAGGGGGAGCACAAGAAAAGTTACGGAAGAGACTAACCACATTACTTTTTCAGCCTTACATTTCTCTTTCACTTTCTCTGAGGAAGGTGGAACATTAGCACGGCAGGTGAGACGCGGAGATTCATCATGCATACATATTAGAAAGATCGTAACAGTCTGGGACACGAACGAGCTGATGGAGACAGTGCTTTGTGAATCTTTAACTGGCGAAGAAATATAGCATTTTTTAAAGATAATGTGGCACCCTGCACGCTCACAAATGCGCGCGCGCACACACACACACACACACACACACACACACTCACACACATTGCTGATAAAAAGATACTGCCGAGTCTCCCGTCCTCATCGGATTCACCGACATGTTTAGAGAAGTGTGTGTGTGTGTGTGTGTGTGTGTGTGTGTGTGTGTGTGTGTGTGTGTGTGTGTGTGTGTGTGTGTGTGTGTGTGTGTGTGTGTGTGTGTGTGTGTGTGTGTGTGTGTGTGCATCCCAGGCAAATACCAGAGCCTCTTCACCTTTCGAGTGTGTGGAACCTGTTTACCTCAGCTGTGTGTGTGTGTGTGTGTGTGTGTGTGTGTGTGTATGCAGTTTACCTCAGCTGTGTGTGACCTGGAGCCATATTCAAGATCTTTTTTGAGCTTAAGACACACACACGACTCTTTGTTTATAGTTTTATCTTGTCTCCAGACCTCTGCTAAATATTCTCAAAATTTAAGTGAATTGTGACGTGAAAAATTCGAGACGGCAAATATATTCACGATGATCATTAACTGTTTTGTGAATTTCTTGGTCGCTAACGGCCGCTGTCATAGTATGTTTTTGTTAATTGTCTAACTCCTCTTCCTCAGCGATTTATTTTGCTTACTGCACCTGATTAACCTCTTACATGTTACTGATTAAAATACTGCCGATCCAAGAATGATATATGTAACATGTAGCAGAGTTGGGGAGTGTCATAGGCAAAATAAATCGCTAAGGAAAAGGTGCCACTCAGAATCCAACCGTGCCTGAGGTCTTGCCTGATGCTGCGGGAATTTTGGGTGTGACGGGGCTGCCCACTGCATACCTTCCTCTTCTTTTCCCCATCATTCCTATCCCTCCCTCTCCCTCCTTCCCACACCTACCTCCCCTCCACCTCCTTGTCTTTCCACCTGTTTCTCTCTCATTTTCTATTCCTTTCTCCCTCTCACTTGCTTCCACCGACCCTCGCTTCCTCTCTCCCCCTTCATCATCCGTACCCCTCCCTCTCTTTACTTGTATTACCCTTCATGCTCACTTCATTCTTCATGCTGCCTGTCTCACCTCATCTCAACCCATCACCTGTTCCTCCTCACTTTCTCTTACTACATTCTTTTACTACCTCTCTCCTCCTCCCCTCCCACTTTCCTCCTGTCACCCTTCCCCCACCCTCTCCACCCCTCCCACCCCCTCCCTCTCACTTTCTCCCGCTACTTTCTTTTATAACCTCTCCTCCCACCCCTCACCACCCCCACCCCTCGCCTGGGGCACAGTTTCTCTACCCAGGATAAAAACTTTCTCTGGTCCGCCCCTGGGTGTGGGACAGAAGGGGCTGGTAATGATGCGTGGCTTGAGTGAGGTCGCGCACACACACACACACACACACACACACACACACACACACACACACACACACACACACATGATGGTCACAGTGGTATGCCCTTAAATCTAATGGACCACGATAGCCTAGCCTCGGGACCCTACACCTCAAGGGCGGGGGGGGGGGATACTATGGGATTTTCCGTTACCGTCAGTCTGTTCACTAATAAATGTAACTGACAGATCAGAGGTGGAATTCTCAAGACATTTTTAAGATCGTTTCCTTGTCATATGATTTATTTCCTACAAGATTGGGACATGGAAGGTTTCTACCGTTTTCTGTTGGTTTCTTTCTCTGTCCTTACATCCAAAACGGGTAACAGGAATAACATTTTTCCTCTAGTAACCAAGGATTATTTTTACGAAAGAACGCAAGGAAAAATTCTCAACAGCAATAATATTTTTCCTCTCGTAACCAAGAACCGATTTTAAGAAAGGACGCGAGGCAGGGAAAAATTCTTAAGTCACATTCTAATGCTAAATATCCCGCAAACGTTATTCTAAGATACGAAAAGACGTTCATCTTAAGTAATTTTGAGAATCCCACCTTACGATATCCGCCATTGTGCTAAATCTGATCTTGCGAAAAAATAAATAAATACAAAAAAGTTTCGTGCGTACCAAGGCAATGATCTTTTCACTTCTAGTCTTTCCCGTTCCTTCTGGCTCCTTGCCCAATACCTATCCAACATTTTTTTACTTCTCTCTCTCTTTCTATCTCTGCTTAAAACCCCTTCACACCGATGTCGCACACACACACGCACACACACACAATTTTAACGTCTTCCTTTTCCTTTCTTTTTTAATCGTCGATCTCTCTCTCTCTCTCTCTCTCTGCTTAAATCCCTTCACACCGATGTAGCATTTTAATTTTTTTCAAGCTCCAACTGGACGATTTTCCTAGACGATTTAATTCAACTTTAGCAGCGGGGGAATTAATTAAAGCCATATCTATTACCGTCGAGAGAGAGAGAGAGAGAGAGAGAGAGAGAGAGAGAGAGAGAGAGAGAGAGAGAAAGAGAAACGCCACCATTATGTCCCATCACTGCCAAAGGTTGATGAGCTTGGGATTTTGATGGAAGGGTTCATAGCGTACCGCCCTCCGCCTACCGGTTCATACTCGCGAAGTCTGTACATTCAAACTTTCTTGTTCTCCGCTTGATAAAATTTTGAAAGTACCCAATTCCTTCTTGTTCTTTTTCTTGTTCCTCCTCCTCCTCCTCCTCCTCCTCCTCCTCTTCCTTCTTCCTTGCAAAATCGGTTAAGGGCTAAAAGCATTCACCTCTAATTCCTCTACGCACGATTACGGTGTTTTTCCTTCGCCTCCGTGCCCATCATTGTGTGTGTGTGTGTGTGTGTGTGTGTGTGTGTGTGTGTGTGTGTGTGTGTGTGTGTGTGTGTGTGTGTGTGTGTGTGTGTGTGTGTGTGTGTGTGTGTGTGTGTGTGTGTGCTATTAAGATGCCCCTGAAGACGTACCCTCTGCTCTCTGTGGCCTCAATATTTTCCAAGGCATATGGTCTCTCTCTCTCTCTCTCTCTCTCTCTCTCTCTCTCTCTCTCTCTCTCTCTCAAAATCTAACGCCATAATCCACGTAACCTACCTGTGCAGAGTGGCCGCTTCACCTTGGACTCAGGTATTTACAAAGATAACAATACAGGTGAAGCAGTTACCTACAACGCGGAAGCATGAAGACAAAGTGAAGAGTATTATTAAGGGAATATTTAAAGAGAGGGGCCGGGGGTGCAAGTCTACGAGATTTTACGATCAGATGTCTCGTAACTAAGATTCTCTCTCTCTCTCTCCTGGCCTATGGTCTCCATTCCCTTCCTGCCGAGACAGTTCAAAATTGCGACAAGAAATTGCGTTTAAATGCGTTCGTGAATCCGGAAGGCAGATGTACTAGTGCTTCTCTCTCTCTCTCTCTCTCTCTCACACACACACACACACACACACACACACACACACTTTTTATCTTTCACGCTGCACGAGCCATATGTTGTTGCCCTATTGTTTTCACACATCATTTACGGCCGCTCTTTTCCTGTCGGGGTGGGGGGGTGGGGGGGAGGGGCTGGTGGTGCACTGGTTGACACGTCTGGTCCGCAGGTGAGAGAACCCGAGTTTGATTTTCGGATCGATCGGATTGACTGATTGATTTTGTCTTCCTTGTTCTTATTTTTCGTCTTTTTCTTTTTTTTCTTACTGTTTTCTCCTCCTCCTCCTCCTCCTCTCTCTCTCTCTCTCTCTCTCTCTCTCTCTCTCTCTCTCTCTCTCTCTCTCTCTCTCTTCCTCCTTCTCCTTCATCCCGTTCTTCTTCTTCTTCTTTTATGGGACGACTGATGGGATGGGAACAGGGTTGGTCGAGAAGATGCAGGGGATAAAACAGAAAATAGTGTTATAATTACATGGTGTAAGTTACTGATGTTAGTGTTTGGCCTACGTATTTTTTTCCCTCCCCCCCCCTCTCTCTCTCTCTCTTCACCCAGCTTCCAAAATAGGGACCTGCAATGGAAACTAACTGATACGGTTCGAATTTTAATACTGGAACTTGGAAAAAAAATATGAAAGTCGGTAATAATCAGCCTCATTCATTCATCAGGTACAATCGCAGACCAATATCATCGCAGACCAACACTACCGCTGACCAACCCCGTCCTCACACCTAACACCATTTCAGACCTGTTCACTCCATATATTACCCTCCAAACACCATCTAACACCCTTGTAGCATCACCCAACACCCTCCCAACACCATCTAACACCCTTTTAAATCCACCTAGCACTTCCATCGCCGTAGACAGCAGGGGGGGGGTGTCTGATTTTTGACTCTTGAATGTACATAGTTGCAGTACCTTGGAAGTAAGCCCGTGTGTGTGTGTGTGTGTGTGTGTGTGTGTGTGTGTGTGTGTGTGTGTGTGTGTGTGTGTGTGTGTGTGTGTGTGTGTGTGTGTGTCTTGCTCTCAGATGGAAAAAATCGCGTGCCGTTACCTAGAATCAAGAGTTGTGCTGACAATGAGAGGGGTTATGAAGATATTCTGAGTACAGGAATGAGTTTACACCCCTAAAACACACACACACACACACACACACACACACAATCAGTCCTCTCCAGCAAGTCGTTCTACCCTCTAAATTTGCACTAAGATCACCTCACCCAGTTAAATTATAAATGATGGCGCACCTCTGAAAATATCTCGCCAGGTAAGGGAAGGACAGGTGGAATGGGCCTGGAGGTGAGGTGAGGTGAGGATGCAGGTGACGCTGGCTGACCATTGGAATATTCATCAGGTGACCGTTTTCTCTCTCGACGGTGTTCGTGGCACTTGCTGGCTACCGATTCATTTTAGTTATCTGAAACTGTTCTCGGCTCTGTTTTATATATCTGTATCTCTACCTTTATCTATATGTATCTGTTCATCTATCTATCTACTTGTCTATTTATTTATCTGTCTATCTATCTATCCATATGTCGTCTGTCAGTCTGTCTGCCTATGTCTGTCTACCTGTTTTTGCCTGGCTGTATTTCTATCTGCCTGTCTGTCTGTCTATCGTGCCACATTAACAAATATCTGTCCATACAATCAATCAATTTTATCTTTTTAACTATCTATCTTTCTATCTATCCATCTATCTATCTATTGAGGTAAACGACCCTCCATCGATCAAACAGCCAATCATCTAACAATCAGAACGTTAAGGTATTATCTCCACATCCACTCTGATAGCCAGTTAACGGAATGGGTTATTACGGGCCTAATTAGCGAGATAATTACCTTGAACACCTCCACACCTCTCTCTTAATTAACCCAACTGACGGCCGGTAGTGGGAATAAATCAGAGGTCATCGCAGTGAAGGGTTAATGGAGACGATTATTAGCCTTATAAAAAAAATGATTAAAGATTGTGAGATGAAAAAGAAAAAAAGGTGTCTCTTCACTATGAGGACTTCTCTCTCTCTCTCTCTCTCTCTCTCTCTCCCCAAAATTATAATGTAAGGATCGTAACCATATAGGCGAAATTTCGAAGGATTATTATTTTATTTACAATGGGTATTTTGAAAGGAAAAAATAATGCAACAGAGGTCATCGTACTGAAGGGGTTAATTCAGATGGCATATTTATTTTTTTTATTTTTCTTTATTTTGTTTTCCCCGTGTCAGACAAATTCATTCATGTTTTTCTTAAAGGTCCTTATCCTCTTAACTCCGAGGGGATGGAGTCTCTTATCATCGTTACTATAATAATCATCATCATCATCATCATCATCATCATCATCATCACCATATTCATCGTTATTGTCACCACCAGCACCAGCATCACATGGTCATTATCGTCCATGTTATCGATAACACCATCATCACACTATCACCATTACAATCACTGTCTTTCTTTTTATCATTATCAACATTATCATAATTACTTCTTCTTCTTTATCATCATTATCATCGAAATCATCATCATCATCACTATCACCGTCTGCATAATCATTAATATCATAATGATTATCACCATTATCGCCATCATTAACATAATCATTTCCTTCACCATAAGTATCAACCCTGCCCTCAACATCATTATCATCATCATCACCATCATAAGAATCATCACAAGCATCATTCTCACCATCATTATTATCATTTATCTTCATCATAACCATCATCATCATTATCATCATCATCATCATCATTATCATTAACATCTTTATCCCAACCATACACACAGCTATTAAATATAATCGAATGCGTTATATAAAAATCCACAAAAGCCTTCTCATACTGGATAGTCATACTTCATACTTGTTTCTGAAGAGTATGATTAGTATGAATTATAATCAGTATTTTCTATGTAATTACGGATCACAATTTTCTTCATCCCAGACAGGAAAGTGTGATGTAGGGGAAAGCAAATGTGTAGTGTGAAAAGTGTGACTGTGTGTGTAGTATGTAAAGTATGGGTGTCAGCGTAAAGTGTGACTGTGAGTGTGGAGAGTGATGCTAGTGTGTGTAAAATGTGAGTGGCGTGTGCGTGTGTGTAGTGTGCTAGTGTGAGTTAAGTGTGTGTGCTTCCGTTACTCGCAGCGATGATGTGGTGAGAGAGAGAGAGAGAGAGAGAGAGAGAGAGAGAGAGAGAGAGAGAGAGAGAGAGAGAGAGAGAGAGAGAGAGAGAGAGAGAGATAACAGCTTACCTGACCCATAGTGTATCATGGTGAGGCTTGCTAGGTGTGATGCTGTGTCAATCACCATCCTCATCACCTGTTAACACCTCTTTCTCCTTCCCACCTGCATGATTCAGAGTCCTTCCTTGTTAACACAGCCAACACTATCAGGTATCAATTTAGATCATCTTTGTTTGTGTGGATGATGCCTGCACAGTCACTATAGGTTATATAATCTCTATAATAGTAAACACAGCCAAGTCTTTCTCCCTCCTTCACACTCTTACAGAAGCTCCAGTTATCTTTTCACACTCTTTCTAGTGCAGTTCCTTTAAGTTCTCATGTTCATCTTCGTGGGTGTTAAGATAAGGTCAACACAGCCACTTGTTCAGTTAGGCTCGATAATCCTTGTGTATGCGAAGATATAACACAACGAACGGTACCACTAGACAAGGTTAAATAATCCTTGGCTATATAAATGTATCCAGCTCTGTTAATGCCTAATTAGCCTAATCATTCTGTGTTTTAAGTACTTGCCAACACACATACTAGGTTAAAAAAAAATGCTTGTATGTTGAAGGAAAATGATTTAAATAATGTATGTGGTGTGTGGGAGAATGAGTGAGTGAGGAGACGCGAGACGGTCACTGACACCCACTGAGCTCCACTGAGTGTGTTCTGCCCCACACGCCACCACCAACCACTGCCAGAGCCTGAGACACACTGGCTAACCCACCTGACGACCCACCGCACCGCCTCACACACATACACACAGACACACACACACACACACACATCCTCCCATCCCTCCCTACCTTACTCTCCTATCTCCCCACCCTGTTGCCTATATCCTCTTACCTCCCATGCACCCCCCTTCTATTCCTCTCTTCCTTCCCCTCTCCCCACGTCTCTCTTCCTTCTTTCTTACCTCTAGTTTCTCTTCAACATTTCTCTTCAACTACCTTCCTGCCTCTCCCCATATTCCTCTCTTCTCTTCCTACTCTTACCACGTGCCCTTCATATCCCTCCTCTCTCCCACCCACCCCACGCTCCCATACTTCCCCTATCCCTCTCCTCTCCCCCCTCTTCAGCAATATAATAAAGAGCTTACGATCATTATATGCGGATTAGAGTGTTTCTCATCGTATTAGGAAAGGATCGGTATTAAGGGAAATTGATAGCCTTAATTACCTTCTTGTAGGTGATAATTATTAATCCTAAGCCTCCTTATTCTGCCTGAAACCCCTACCCTTTCTCATCTCCCCCTTCCTCTGTTCCTCTATACCTTACACTCTCCTGTCACCCTCTCTCACCATCTTTCCCATCCCATAGCCCTTCTCTTTTCCTCAGACCCATCTCTTTCTTCTCCTCTCTCCCACACCTTTCTCCTCTCCCACAAAACCCCTCCAACTCCTCACCCCTCCCACTCTTCCCAAGCTGCTCCCCTCCCTTCATATCTCCCCCCCTCCCCCGCCATGCAGAGTACACAGATCTACACGGTTTATAAATCAGCATTTCCCCCAATTTCACAATATGGAGTCATGCGATCATACTTTCACAGCCTGTTTTACAACCCTGGCTCATGCACTTACCCTCACGTTCACTGATGTCCCATTAACTCAATCCGCACAAAGGGCAGATATAAAATTACACACATGCTTCTGTAAACGTACAAAAATAAAGACTGGAAACTGTAGAAAGCGAAAAAAATAATCGTCTGTTTATCTTTTCAACCGTAGTAGTGAATACAATCGCCTAGTGCAGGCCATAGCTGATGTTGCTCTGGCTCTAAATGTAAACCCAGGTGACTAAAGACTGAAGTTCCTTAGCAGTAAATAAATCACCAGGTGAGGCTTGAAGATGAAGGTAAATAAGAAAGAAGGGTAAGCTGGCAAAATAAAAAGGACGATATTGTTTTGAAGGGGGACAATGATAATTATTTGTTTTTTGAGGGTGATTAGTAGAGCACCGAGCCCATCGCTGCATTGGTGTGTGTGTGTGTGTGTGTGTGTGTGTGTGTGTGTGTGTGTGTGTGTGTGTGTGTGTGTGTGTGTGTGTGTGTGTGTGTGTGTGTGTGTGTGTGTGTGTGTGTGTGTGTGTGCGTGCGTGCGTGTGTGTGTCTGTGTGCGTATTGTGTGTGTGTGTGTGTGTATGCAAATGCTGTGTGTGTCTGTGTGCGTATTGTGTGTGTGTGTGTGTGTATGCAAATGCTGTGTGTGTGTGGGTGTGTCTGTGGTGGCAGGGGGAGGTGGTCGACTGGCACGGTGCTCCCACTGACACACATACACCACACACACACACACACACACACACACACACACACACACACACACACACACACACACACACACACAATACACATGCATACACATACACCACACGTTCATACACACACATGCACCACACAGAGATAAGTGCATACAAATACAATATACTTCACACACACACACACACACACACACACACACACATACAGTACACATGCATACACATACACCACACGTTCATACACACACATGCACCACACAGAGATAAGTGCATACAAATACAATATACTTCACACACACACACACACACACACACACATGCCCTTTGTCTCACTCACTTCCTCTCTCCTCTCTTTAAACTTACTATCCCTCCCTCCCTCTCTCCCTCTGCACTTACTGCCTTACTTCTCTCCCTCACTCACTTCCCCTCCGCCACCGTTCCTCCTTTCCTTCCTCCTTCATTGTCTCCAACCTTCCCTCCCTTCCTCTCCCCCTGCCTGGCTTCCAGCATTCCTCCTTCACTTCTGCTTCTTCCTCCCTTCCTCCTCTGCCTTTCATTCATTCCTCCTTCCCTCCTACCGACATTCCTCTCCTCCTATCTTCCTCCCGTCCTTCCTCCCTGCGATCACCCGTCCCTCAACTCCAAGGGGTTAGTAGGGGGATAAGACAGAAATAAAGAACTGGCGGTAAAACAGAAGACAGGTCAAGGGGACAGCGGTAGGTTTGCTGATACGTTGGTGCGGACATGGAATAAGCTTAGGAGAGTCCATCCCATTATTTCCGTGGCCGTCAGTGGGGCTCGAACCCACCACTCAGGGCGTCCTCCAAATGTGGGGCCAGCACTAAGCCGACCGAGCCACCGAATCGCCCTATCCCTTCCTTTTTTTTTTTTCCTGCATCTCTCCTGCCTTACATGTCTACAACCTCCCCCCCCCCTCTCTCTCTTGTCTGAATCTTCTCGTGTTTCTCCTTGTCTTACTCCCAAATCTCCTGCTTGTTTCAGTTCTCACTTCTCCTCATCTTTTGTCTCCTTTATCAGTATCGTCTTCAGTCATTTAAATTTCTCTTTTTTCTCATGCGCCTGAGAAGTGGTTAAGTGGTAGAGTGTTAGACTGGTGTCTGAAAGGACGTGAGACCGATCCCAGTGTTCGGCAGGGAATACTTAAGAATTTGTATTTCGTTGGGCAGTTTTCATTGCTCACCTTTAACCCTTTCCTGGTCAGGACAACTCTAGTATTCTAGTCTAACTAACCCCAGACGATTTTATGCCGCTGATCGTGGGTAGTAAGAGGCTGGGAGTTCTCATACGATTCGATGCCTTATATCCTTTCTTCTTTCACCATAGCCACACCCGCTTCGCTAAGTCCTTCACACTCTGCTTCCTCTGCCATTTACAATCTAGCACTTTCTTTCACCCTTCACTTCTAGACCATACACGCCGTACTGACTTTCACTAACTCATTTACTCACTCACTCTCTTTCGTCTTCACTTTACGAATATATATATATATATATATATATATATATATATATATATATATATATATATATATATGTATATATATATATATATATATATATATATATATATATATATATATATATATATATATATATATATATATATATATATATATATATATATATATATATATATATATATATATATATATATACTTATATATATATATATATATATATGAGAGAGAGAGAGAGGGAGAGAATGATGTGCAAGGAATATGGACAGTGGACAAAGAATAAAAGAGAAACATGGGAACTGTAACAGATGATAATTAAAAATGGCGCATAAGAGAATGATAGAATATAAAAAGCAGAGGACGAATAAAAAGGAAAAGTGGCGAATGGAAGGGATAATACTGGGCGCTGCCTGGCTAGGGTGATAAATGTGGAATGTGTACTGAGGAGGTGGTTAGGGGGGGGTGAGGGGGAGTGAGGGGATGAAGTGAGGTTGGGGCAGGTTGAGGAGGTGACCGGAAGAGGGGTGAAGCCTGGGGAGGTGAGAGGGAGAGGGGTGAGGCTTGGTGAGTTGAGGGAGGATGAGGAAGGGTGGGGTAAGGGGAGGTGAGGGGAGGGGTGTAAGGAAAGCTGAGGTAAGAGTGAGGGATAAGGGGGATGCGGCAGGATGAGGTGAGGCCAGTAAGTGTGGGTGACGAGGGGTGGGGTAAGGTGAATGAAATAAGACTGGCTTAGGTGGAGGAGGCTGGGGGCAAGGTGAGGCAGGTGAATGGGTTGAGGTAAGGGGAGGGGAGGTGAAGGAGGTGTGGCACGGGGCGTAAGAGGGTGCGGCAGCTGTGTGGTATGTCCGTCGTGACTGTGGTGGAGGGTGTATGAACTCTGGTCACCTTAGTACCCAGGACAGTGACCACCGCCGGAACTCCACCATAAACAACAACATACAGGCGACGGAAGAAGTCTGTGCATGCTCATCCTTGCGTATTTTTTTTTAACAGAAGATGAACAGAGGAAGGAAAAACAAATTAAATAAAAGAAAATCCATACACCAGCTTCCAGACGCTCTCTGTTCATGAAAAAAATCTGTAACTGTTGGACCTGAACAGCTGTAGGTTGAAGCTCGGAGGGAAACCAGTCTGGGGAAGCAAGTGGGATTAGACACATAACTACATGGGAAGGACAAAACTAGTAACGAAACAAATCTTTAATAATGGAGCACATATTCATAACAACGTACTGTCGCCTCAAGAAACTCCTCAATACTTATTCCTGCGTACTTCATGGGATTACATTATTATAACCAGACAGAAAGGACATACTCAGTAACCAAGCCAACCCTCAATGAACTAAGATTACAATTTTGCTTCCGGGGAGTGATCCGATGGCAACCAAAGCAGTTTCGAAACTTTGTGCATGTAACTGGATGTGAGTATGCAGGAAGTATTAACTGAGGTCAATAGTCCATGTACAGTGTCTGGGGCTTCCAACTTAAGAAGAGATGTCAACCTGCCTAAGTACTGCTGATTATTTTAGATCTCCGAAGGTTTTGAAACTGCTTCGAGACAGTGGGAGTGAATTTTAATAAGCTGAACTGTACAGGAATATGTCCCAGTCACTAGCCTTTCTACACCGTCTGAGGTTCCGAACTAATGAAGGGAGACTCTGGATTGCGAATGAAAGTCTAGTATTAGCCACAGTAAATATACGCTGGTATAAGGGCTAAAGATTATCCATACTTGCGACATCAGTTATTCTCCTCCATAAACTGAGCCGTCAACAGAAGCAATTAAAGCGTGGCTGTCAACACTCGCCTTTCTCCAAGGTGGGCAGAAGAGGGAGAAGGGCAGGGGAGAGAGAAGGGCAGGGAAGAGAAAAGGGCAGGGGAGGGATAAGGGCAGGGGAGGGATAAGGGCAGGGGACGGAGAAGGGAAGGGGAGGAAGAAGGGCAGGGGAAGGGGAAGGGAAGGGGAGGGAGAAGGGCAGGGGAAGGTAAAGGCACTTAACGACAGGCCTGGCGCAACAGTAGGCCCAAGTCACGACCTCCTCTAAGTGGTCCAAACAAGTGTGCTGCTATTTCTCATGCTAAACGAGGGTGTCTTGTTTCAGCTAATTATCCCAACCACGTCATTAGTCCTGTTCTAATTACATGCACGCGGCAGCAGCGAAACATCAACACTTTCTCCGATGCACTAAGTATTTCCGGCGGACGTTGGGTGGCGGGGAGTGGGGGAGGGAGTAGAAGGAAAGGGTGAGAGGTGGCAGGGGGGATGGTTGAGGTGGTAGGGGTGGTGTAAGGGGAAAGTGACGCCCCACCCTCCACTACCACGTCACTGCCTGGGTGTTGCCTTGCTAGGGTGAAGGGAAGATGGAAAAGAGAAGGAAATACAATGGATCAAGTCCACGGCGTATTTAAGGCTGACTATGATTGCTGTAAAGAGTGATGTAACAACAACATCACCTGAGAGGAAGTTATGAATTCTGTTCTGTCGAAATGTCTACATAGCTATTTATCTCTATGTGATTTCGCCCCGAGAGGATGGGTGGTGAGGAAATGGAGAATGTGAAAGCGTTCAGGTTACATAGTGTGATGAGTATTGATGGATATTTAGAGGATGAAGTGCTTGAAAGGGTACGGCAGGGTAGAAACGTTGCTGGTTCACAAAAAGCAGCGATAAGAGTACGGACGTGAGCATGGAAGTAAAGAAGTAGCTGCATGATAGTACTGTGATCCCAGTTCTAACACATGAAACTAAGGCTAGGACCCTGTTGGAAGGACACAAGTCGAGAGTGGAAGTAGTGGGAATGAATTATTTGAGGGAAGCAATTTGAGTTACATTGAGAGACATACAAACAAATGAGGATGTAAAGGGAGCGTTGTGGTGTTGCTGTGGATGTGACTGAAAGTGTTTAAGAGAAATTTTTTTGAGAAACTGAGATGGTTTGGCGATGTGGAGAAGATGGAGAATGAGAGACTGTCTAGAAGTGTTGTGTGAGTGAAGTGGAGGGGGAGACGAGGAGACCAAGGATGAGATGGATGTGAGAGAAGGGGGAAGTGAGTCAGAGGAAGGACATCCAAGTGGCAGAGGACAGGACGAAGTGGAGGCGATTTGTTTGTGCCCACCCCTTGCGGAAATAAGGCGTATGGCAAAAGATAGACAAAAATTTAGCTCAGGAACTTACCACCAGAGTTAAGACCGGTTTGAACGATCAATTTCGGTGCTTGGTTCTGACGCATGACGACGAAAAACAACTCGAAAACAGGGCACGTACACAGGTAAACTGATTGACCAGCGGGGGGGATTTTTTTTTTTTTCCTATTTCTTGCCAACGCCTGACGATTTTCTTAAGCTCAGGAGGGATTTTCGAACGGAACAAAACATAAGAAGAGAATATCAGTAAGTTCGGATGGCCTATGCAAGGAAGCTCCTACAAGAGTGTGACCAAAGTATCAGAATAAGACAAGGATAGAAATAGAGGAAGGGGTGACGTAGAGCCTTACTACGTCCCTTCGGTAAAACTGGCCTATTCTAACGGAATAAAATCGATCGGTAGCAGCAAGTACAAACTGATTAATAGGATTTAATTTAGCTTGATCACTTTGCCTTTTACACGATCTTCATCCTCATGTTTCCAAAGCCATCTTGCCTATAAGTGTTAAGATAATTTTTGGCAACTGAATTAAATACAATTATTATTATTATTATTATTATTATTATTATTATCATTATTATTATTATTATTATTATTATTAGTAGTAGTAGTAGTAGTAGTAGTAGTGGTAGTAGTAGTAATAATAATAATGATGATAATAATAATAATAATAATAATAATAATAATAATAAATAATAATAATAATCATGATAATAATAATACCGTAATACCTACACGAACCTCTTTGGGTTACAACTCCTACGTAACAGTGAAGGGAACTGCACACACACACACACACACACACACACACACACACACACACACACACACACACACACACACACACAGCCAAAATAATCGTGTGGGGTGAGACACAGTATTTAACGCAAAACTGGTAAGGGTCAAGATTTCCGTTTTAGTTTTAGTTTTTTTTTTTTTTTTTTTTTCACGACGTGGTAAGTTAAATTTTCCATGGATGATCACCCCTTTTCTTCTTGTTCTTCATCATTTTTTCTTCTTCTTCGCCTCCATTTCTTCCTCTCCTCCTCCTTCTCCACTTCTTTTTCTTCCTCATCTTCTACTAGGCTACTACTACTACTACTACTTCTATTAACCTAACCCACCCTAATCTAACCTAACAGACTAACTTACCCACCTCACAAGCCAACACAACCTCAAGATCTCCAAACCAATCCAAACCTAACCCGAACTTTCCTGAACAAGAAAAGGTGCAAAAATGGTACGGAGGGCGGAAATCAGCATAAGAGTTGAGGCACGTAGAGCAAGCCGTCTCCCAAGATGCCCGGTTCTTAAACTGTTATGTCCACAATGAGGGGAAAACGCATACCTGACCCAACACACACTCGGGCACCAACACCTGGCCTCGTCGCGTCCTCTAGCACCTCTTCCTTGGCGATTTATTCTTGGATTTGGCTGGTTAATATATGTTTTTATGTTATTTATGCTGAAAATGGTGGGGCTGAAATGACTTCAATAACACAGATGAGGATGGTATGGAGTAATAAGCAAAATAAGTCGCTTAGAAGAAAATAGTAGGACTGAAATGGCTTAAATAATACAGAAAAGGATAGTAAGGAGTAATAAGCAAAATAAGTCGCTTAGAGAGAGGTGTTAAGGAGCTTCCTTAACCAACAAGAACACGGGCCCTGGCCTCATATTCTCATCGTGTAAGAAGGCTCCCTAACGCCTCTTCCTTAGCGATTTACTCTAGGATATGGCTGAATAATATCCTTTTATGCTTTGTTTATGCAGAGTACGGTGACGTTAGAAGGATGTACCGTATATAAATCACAGAACAGGAGAGTAAAGTGTAATAAACAAAATAAATCGTTTAGGAAAAGGCGTCACGGAATTTCCTCAACCGACATGAATATGGGTCTTTTTGTTCATGTAATGATGATCGCTCTCTCCTGAAATTTCTGGACTGAACTGCCTAGCCCCGGGTCCCTACGCTCTCGACTGGTAAATAAAGTGTTGGATGATGGATGGATGGATGATGGATGGTCGGATGATTGGATGATGGATGACTGGATGAACGGATGGATGGACGGATGCACAGAAACATTACCGGGTTTGCGTATGTATGTAGGTCACTAATGATGTGGTCTTTCCTTGCATAGCTCAGGAGTTGGTGATCCACGGCGTGATTCCCGGTACTAGATTTCCATTCTGTATATCGTTTTTTGCACTACACTCCAAGTTTGTTTTTCCCACGATTATCACCTTCCATTTTCTCCCCGTCACCTCCCTCCCCTCCTCTCTAACCCAATTTAATCTGTCGTAACCTAAGCTGACCTAATTATTAACCTAACTGACTGACAGACTAACCTAACCTGTTGCTGGGAAAACAAACCTGACCTAACCTAGACTTTCCTGGATGAGAAAAAGTGCTTCCGGATACAGCAAAGTGTGCTGATGCTGCTGACCAGGAACACACACACACACACACACACACACACACACACACACACACACACACACACTGGGCAAAACAATACCCCGCTGTGCTACTGCGCGTGCGGGTCTATTGAACCAAATATGCATTCCTATGATCATTAACCGTATTAGCCGAATCTACTCCATCATGCACCGTGACAAGCCAGCAGCCAGGAACAAGTGATACCAGCATGGATAGAAAGTTATTGGCACACTCTCCCTTTGTCCTGTCAATAGAGAATGAGGCGGCAACCACAGACTCCAATACCCGAACACAAACAGACGTACACAACAGCTTTCTAAACGGCGGCGGCCAATTGGAAAAAAGAAAAAAAAAATAATGAAAACGACAAAAAGTGACCTCTTTATCTTGGCACTTCGCTGACTCTGGCGCAAATGGAGGCTAATGGTCATAATTTTAACCCTTGAGCTCTGGGATGTTTTTATGTAGAAAGGCGAGAGCAACGCGAGCTTATCTTGTTCTTCTTGGAGCAAACTTTGAAATAAATCTTCCCTGCATACAAGCAATCTTACACTGTCTATTTGCACAGGGTATACTCCAATGGCCCCTCTCCATCCCTACCCACACTTCCAGATCTCATTCATTACTTTGTCCTCTACAGCCATTTCTCTGCCTCATCGACGCTCTCAGCTCTGAAGGGTAGAATTAAATATATCTTCACTCAAGTCACAAATCCTACAACAGTCATTTTCACAGGGCATGCTTTCCTGCCTTCGCTCCACCGCCCACCGAATTTCCAGCCCGTCCTTACCCACTCCCTTGTCACCACGCCCATTTCTTAACCCCGGTATCAAGGTTTCATGGGGCGATTCAATTCATGGGGTGAATTATGAGAGAGATCAAGGTTTCATGGGGCGATCCAATTCATGGGGTGAATTATGAGAGAGATCAAGGTTTCATGGGGCGATCCAATTCATGGGGTGAATTATGAGAGAGATAATTTTCACCCATAAGGTCATCAGTAAGTGTTGTTCCGTAAAGGCTGAGAATTGAACCCACGCTGATGTAGAACTTTTACTCAAAATTGCGCAAAGAAAGGACAAGTTACCAATATTCACTTCAGATGTCTGTCATAGCTGGTTGAACTTCTTTTTCCAGACCTAAAGAGAATGCAGTGTGACGCTTGTGTGTGTGTGTGTGTGTGTGTGTGTGTGTGTGTGTGTGTGTGTGTGTGTGTGTGTGTGTGTGTGTGTGTGTGTGTGTGTGTGTGTGTGTGTGTGTGTGTGTGCAGCTTCCGCTTTGCTGCGTCCCTTCAGGAGCGTCACAGTCGGCCACACAGTCCTCCCGCAGCCCGTGAAATCACAGCCTGGCCAAGTGATGCTTAATTCTTCATTCCGATGACGCATTTCTGGCATTATTTTGGCTCTCACCTGACGATTTTATTCAATTTTGGGATGATGTCTGGCAACGGAAATATATATAACTAACTTGAAGAAAAAGCTCCCCTATGATGAAAAAAAAAGTCGCCTGTAGATAGCAAAACAGAACGTAAAATACGGTACGAGTATAGCACACTGAAGGGGTTAATGGTACGAATGACGGACACTCACAATTACTTTTCCCACATCATCATCATTATCATCATCATCATAATCAGTAACACCATCACCATCATCAACATCGTCATCATCATCATCATCAGGATCACCATGAGCAGCAGCATTATCATCACCAGCACCTTCACCATAACCATCATCATCATCAACATCTCCATGCCTCTGCCGCAATCAGTGTGGCTTCTCTAAGAATCAAGTAAACCGTATTAGTCGTACAAGAATACCATAACACGAGGTAACCCACAGATCTGTCCATTGTAAACTGTGCATATTAAAACTTTCAGTCTCCTAGTTACTCTCAGCTGAACTAAGTCATATAAAGTTAGAATAAATACAAAACTAGAATTGTCCCGTCCATACTAGTAGATATTTAGTGTGACTTGGATAGTGTCACTCTAATTTATGCATCTGTGTTATAAAGAACAAG
Source organism: Coenobita brevimanus (assembly GCF_032717465.1). Taxonomy (NCBI): domain Eukaryota; kingdom Metazoa; phylum Arthropoda; class Malacostraca; order Decapoda; family Coenobitidae; genus Coenobita; species Coenobita brevimanus. Next base: position 703,490 of record NC_137014.1, on the reverse strand, counting down.
ATTTTTAATAACTTCACGAGAGCTGTTTACTTAATGGTGTGTTGAAGCCTGTTCATTTTATCAATATGGTGTGTGTGTGTGTGTGTGTGTGTGTGTGTGTGTGTGTGTGTGTGTGTGTTATTACTATTATAGCTGTCTGCAGAATGAGAAAATTAGCTGTTCTGATTATAGCTTTCAACACAGTCTATTACGCGTTGCATAAACTCTTCAAAGGGTTCTTGATCACGTGTCTTTTACGAAACCTTCCATCATATGCTGCTAAAAAAAGAAAAGAAAAGAAAGAAAGAAAGAACGAAAGAAAGAGAAAACATTTGGCCCAGCGAGAAAATAATCTGCCAAAAATCTCAACATAAAAAAAAAAAACTCGGTCTCAGCAATTTGTGTCCATTTAGAGGATTTTTCCACAAATTAATAGACCATTTTCAAAATACAGAGGTCAGATACAGCATTCATTAACCCACTGGATACGATGATTCCCTTTATATTTCATTCCTGGCTTTTACAGACGATTTTATTAAGCTGTGCAGAGATTTTCTTCATCAACCTATTGATTTAAGACAACACCTTTTCTGTCTTACGCCTTGCTATCTCCAGACGACTTTACACAACTCAGGAGGCCTATTTTAGCATGGGAAGGTTAGGTATAGTCTTCATCAAACACCTCGCCAACTGGGTATCCTCTTCAGCTGAATAAAATCGTCTGGTACTTGCAAGACGAGTGAAATAGACGCCTCGGGTTGGAGCAAATTTATCGGCAGCGTACGTCGTCGCTAATCACCAGTCTCCTCTCATTAACCTCCTTCGTTAATTACTCTCATCATTAGCGTCACTAACGTCATAAAATTAATTACACCTGAGCCATAATCTATAATCCACATTATATTCAGTATACAGGTGGGTTATCGTCATCGCACTAATCATGAGGTAATGTTCCAACCTAACTTTACATCACCTAATTTTACCCAACCTAATGTTAATCTAAATCTACCCAATCTAAAGAATTCTAATTCTACCCAACCCACCCTAAGAAATCCAAATGTATCCCACCTCTACCCAACCCAATCAAACCCAGCCCAATAGCACCTAGCCTAACCTACCCAAATCTAACCCAGCTTAACCCAAATCAACCCTACCCAACCCAACCCAAAATAACCCAACACAGCCCAAACCAATCCAACCTAACCTAACATAACCCAGCCCACTGTAAACCAACCTACCCTAACCTAACCCAACACAACCCAAACCAATCCAACCTAACCAAACCTAACCCCACGTCCCAACCCCTGTCAGTGGCGTCCCTAGTTTCGCCACAAAATTAAGAACCCAGCCCAAGCGCCTGTCCTCTCGCGGAATATATATAATCAGTGCAAGTCAGTGTCGCCACCACAACAATGAAACCACGTCTAACTGTAACACCGGTACGACTTTCTCTCGCTGTGAGTGACACGCCTCAGGTGTTTCAGGTGGGGAGGGGGGAAGGGAAGGCGGGAGGGGGAGAGATGGAAAGAAGGAGGGAGGAAGGAAAGAAGGAGGGAAAGAGGGAGGAAGGAAAGGAAAGAAGGTGGGGATAAGGAAAGAACGAGAGAGGGAGGATGATGGGTGAAGGGAAGATGGAGGAAAGATTGGAAGATGAAATAGGAGGAAGGAATGAAGGAGTCAGGGAGGATGATGGCAGGGAGAGAGGACGATGGAAACATGGAAGGAGGAAGGAGAGATGGAGAGAGGAAGAAGGGATGGAGAGAGGGAAGATGATGGGAGAGGGGGAGATGGAAAAAAAACTGGACGAAGAAGAAATGGAAAGGAAGGAGTGAAGGAAGATGAAAGATGATGGCAGAGAGAGAGGGAGATGAAAACAAGAAGAATGGAAGAAGAAATGGGGAAGAAGTCAAGGAAAGAGGGAGGAGGATGGAAAGGAGAGGGGGAGATGAAAAGAAAGGGGAAGGAGGAATGGGAGGAAGGAAAGGAGAGAAGGGGGAGAAAGGACGATTGGAGGCGAAAGAGGTGTGAATGTGCGAGAGAGAGAGAGAGAGAGAGAGAGAGAGAGAGATGATGAAGATGATGAACACAGAACAAACAGTAAATGAATGAAAGGAAAGGAGGAAAGAGAGAAAGCAGAGGGAGGGGCTTGAGTCAGCGAAACAATGGAGGTTAAAAGAAACACAAATCGATATCTGAGACGTGATGTTAATACTGATATGGAGAGAGAAGGGCGAGAAGAATGAAAGTGTGTGTGTGTGTGTGTGTGTGTGTGTGTGTGTGTGTGTGTGTGTGTGTGTGTGTGTGTGTGTGTGTGAGAGAGAGAGAGAGAGAGAGAGAGAGAGAGAGAGAGAGAGATACTGTGTCTGTTGTTGTTGCTGCTGCTGCTGCTAATAATGATGATGATGATGATGATGATGACGTTAATAATACACATACTGTAGATACACTGCCAGCCAAATTGAACCAGTATTTCGCTTCAAACAACGCAAAAAACTATCAAACAGAAAAAAAAACAGCAAAATACTTATCGCAAACCAAATTAACCTCACGAATTCGTAATGAAAGCTTCGTCAAACACCAATGAGTAGTGGAAATGGAAAGAGAAATTCGTGGTTATGCCGGGGAAATGAAGTGAACCGGATGAGAGAAATATTTATTGATATATATCTCTCTCTGACAGTGGTACACGCTCGACTCTGTGCTATTTGTCTTAAGGCGCATTATGCAGAAACTGATGATGATGATGATGATGATGATGATGATGGTAATGATGAAGTCAGCGATAATGATGATGATGACAATGAAGACAGATGATGATGATGATAAAGATAGCTATAAGGAAAAGGATAAAGACAACGATAATGATATGATGACGATGGAGACAGATGATAATAATGATGATGATGATGACGATGAAGACAGATGATGATGATGGTGATGATGATGATGATGATGACGATGATGATGATGATGATGATGATGATGGTGATGATGATGATAAAGACAGTTACGGTATGATGATGATGATGATGATAAAGACAGTAATGATGATGATGATGATGACAGTTATTATTACCATTATGATGAAGATGACTAATGATGATGATGAGGATGATTATGGTGATGATGCTTATGAGGATGTCTGCATGGGAAAAATATCTTGAACCCAAATGACAGGCTTCATCTTCAAGGATTTATAGACCCAGCAACATCTCCTTCTCAGCGATTTATTCTACATAACAACACCTTAGTATCCTCCTGTATATTACGGAAGCAAACTGTATTAACACGCCACAGATAAAATACAAGAGAAAGCTAAGGCGTAATAGGCGAAATAAATCGATAAAGGACAGGCGCAAAGAAGCCACCTGTGCTTGTCAAAATTCGGCCAGGAAACTGACTAGAAAAGGTAGAAAGTGAAAATGAAAAAAGAAAAAGGAAACAAAGGTCATGCATGGGAGCCTTAACCACTCTTGTGATTAATGAGGGAGATACGCTCATTTAAGCTTGAGGGAAAGCTGACTGTAAGAAGAGAGAGAGAGAGAGAGAGAGAGAGAGAGAGAGAGAGAGAGAGAGAGAGATGACTTGTCTTTTGCAGCTTAGGCCTATATCCCGTTGCTCAGTGGCAGAGTATGACAAGACTACGACGCTACATCCTTTCCACAGCACTTCTTCGTGACTAGCGCCCTATCCTACTGTTAATCTCGTGTTACATCTCAATGACAGAGGTCGGGGCGGCTAGAACTCTACATCCTTTACATAGCACTTCTTCGTTACATGCAAAAATTCTTATAATCTCTTAATCCATAGGAAAAAATACTACGGCTCTACTGTAGATCTATTGCCAAGCACTTCTTCGTGACTAGCGCCTGTTCCAGTGTTTATCTCAAAGGATGAACAATACACTACTACTGCTCTGTGTGCTATCCACGCCACTTCTTCGTGACCAGCACCATATTGCAGTTTTAATTTCGTCACAGTCGAGAGAAGGTTTTTTTGGGCCAGGCTGAAGTGGACAGACAACAGCACCTCTCGTTTCAGTTTCGATTTTGAGAATATAAGTTACTTTTGGAGACGCGCGTGTGTGTGTGTGTGTGTGTGTGTGTGTGTGTGTGTGTGTGTGTGTGTGTGTGTGTGTGTGTGTGTGTGTGTGTGTGTGAATGTTTGTGTTTACGTGTGGCCGGGGTGGGAATGGGTGTGTGTGTGTGTGGGGTGGGTGGGAGTGCAGGTGTAAAAGGAAGGTGTTTGTGTGTGTGTTGGGGTGAAATCAGGGTGTAAACATCACTTATCACGATCGGCTTTCCCCTACACGCTGTTCATGCCGTGGAATTGGAGGAAGTGTCTTAGGAAAGGATCTTAGATGGTACAGGAATCTTCGTTGTATTTCTTCCTTATCCATTACAATTTCTTTTTGCTTATTCTTTCTTTCTTTTTTCATGGTCTCTCGTTTTTCTTTTTTCTTTTTTTCTCACCTTTAGTCTACATCTTAATATTTCAATGCATGTTAATATTATGGCATTTAGATCGTCGTGGTTTGCATTGCTTACATACACGAAAAAGCTGCTTACGATACAGATCAATTTAGAGTCGTATGCATGAGATATCGCGATGCAGACTCCAAGATTCTGATGATGATTTTTGAGGTAGCTGACAAGAATGGTGCGTATTTAGCCCTCGTACATGACTGCTGACTGCATGCTGTAATATGGGATGCAGGCTAACGTGTTAACATCCACAGGTGTTCCATAAATAATCATTAAAAAATTAGGGGGTTGCACTCCATTTTGCTATTTATGGTTTAATCGTGCGAGCTTTAATCCTTTCAGTCCTACATACATTTTTTTTTTTTATTTTCGCTACCTCCTGACAAAATATACTCAGTTTTTGCTTTTACTAATCTCAATAGAAAAGATCTAGCCCCAAATTGAAAAAAATGGTGTAGAGGCAGCAAGAATATACCAACAGAAGCTGCGTTACGTGATTAAGGGGAATTAAGTGTAAATTATGCTCTTTTCACCTTAACTTGGCCCAAATTTTCGTTCTCGTGCTGCTTATTTCACGTTTGTTCAGTGGAAGAAAGAAAAATACTACGGCTCTACATCCTCTCCATAGCACTTCCAAGTGATTAGCACTGTATTCTAGTGTAAATCCAGTGTTACACCCCAGCAATCAAGATGGAGGGAAGGCAATTTTGGGCCAAGTTAGAGTGAAAGGAGTCGAGTTATTATATCTTCGCTTTCGCTTAACAGGTGGAAAGAGGCGTCATTTTAATCTCGCATCTTACGTCGCGGATTACACTTACGCAGAATTATCGAAATCCCTAAATCAGCTAAACAATTCTCACCTGTGGATAACGTCCCTCTTCGATCTGCCCAGGTGAAACAGGCATGCTTTTATTAACAGTTCAGTATTTATGGATCACCTGCTCTTGTGCCGAAACAGAAATGGGATAATACTCTCAAACATATTTACGATAGATTCTCTGTCGTAACATATATTTTTTTCTGGAGGAGGGACAAGAACAATGCACTCTCTTAACAAATCTTGGGTACGATGGGAAAATTATTGTAAATTATTTTGATTTTCCATGACGGACAGAGAAGGGAAGGTGGAAAATCTCTGCCTCTCGTTCCTCTGTGATAATAAAAGCCTAAGTTATGGCAGGGAATTCATCATAAGTTTGTTTATCTCAGTCATGGTTTGTTTGGGTGTGGGTGGTGTGTGATAGGTGTGGGTGCTGAGTGATGAGCGTGGGTGCTGAGTGATGGGTGTGGGTGGTGTGGGTGGTGTGTGATGGGTGTGGGTGCTGAGTGATGGGTGTGGGTGCTGAGTGATGGGTGTGGGTGCTGAGTGATGGGTGTGGGTGCTGTGTGATGGGTGTAGGTGCTGTGTGATGGGTGTGGGTGCTGAGTGATGGGTGTGGGTGCTGAGTGATGGGTGTGGGTGCTGAGTGATGGGTGTGGGTGCTGAGTGATGGGTGTGAATGCAGGGTGATGGGTCTGGATGCTGAGTCAGGCACAGGTTGTTGTGAGCTGCTGGACTGCTGTGTCATTCTAGGAACCTGTGGCGAAATGTGGAGCTGTGTCAAAGTGCTGTGTCAAAGTACTGTGCCGAAGTACTGTGCTGGGCGATGTGCTGTGCTAAGGTGAATACCAGAGGAGAGAGGAGAGTTACGATGAAATGCCGTACTCTAGGTGGCACTGATGGATTCGAAACACTTATTCCTTAGCGATTTATTCTGCATATAACTCATTAACATTCTCTCGTACGCTGCTTCTACTTCTTAAATCTCGACAAAGTTCCCATCAGTACCATACAAAAGGATACTATGAGGAGGTGAGGAGAATTAATACCCTACAGACTCACGGAATACAAGTCAACGTTACTATTGATGCAGTAAACTGGGAGGGAGAGGATAATGAGGTGGTGTGTGATGCCATGGCTTTGTGTTAGAAGATAGGACAGTTGAAAAATTAAAATACAGAGCTGAAAGGACACAGATCTGACTGGATGGAGTTTAATGGATATACAGCTGACAGGATACAGAACTATAGGAGGATGTGCAGCTAAATTTAGTTACCAAGAATTTCCATAGCAAAGACACGCACACAGTGAAAAATGTCGGTCACGTCTAGTTTTATCGATGGGTAGAGATCTGGATATACTTCATGTCACAAACTAAATACACCAAAACATATTAAGTGTCGTTTAGCTCTACCTCCTAGCCACTACGAATCACCAGACACACCGAAACATGTGAATAAATAGCGTTCAGGTGCAGTTTCGTTCAAGGTAAGAGTGAGGTGTTTTTATTTGTGTTGTTGACTGTGGGATGGTGTGTACCCTGGGCGCCACAAGCCACTACCTAACGCGGACGCTGTGGGGAAACGCTGGCTGGACATGTGGGTGAGTCGTGACCACCTACCAGAACACAGCTGGGAGGAGGCCCCCAATTATCACCCATACTCCCAACACTGAGCGGAAAAGGGTGTAGGGAGATCTCCAGTTTCTAACAGCCCTCAGTTCTGACAATTCCCAGGAAGATCACCAGATTCTGATACTCCTCAGTTTCTTACAAAATCCAGGGAGATCCCATATTCCTGACAATCCTCCATTTCTGCGTGTTTCCATTTCCAGACTAGCAGTTGCAAAATCGGCATTAACCCCTCCAGAACTAAGACGAACCTTGAATATTATTTTTGTTGCCGAAGATTTTATTCAGCTTAGGAGAGACCGCATGAGGTGAAGGGGCTAATTACAATCTTCATTAAAATACAGAGTTACGTGCTTCTCCACCTCGCTGCTGAACACTCTCGGGAGCATTGCATACAGTACAAATTTTTCATATGTACTGCTCACAAAGAATCCATACATCATCGTCAACAACTGGAGTTTACATACGCTCTTGGCCTACCTGTTTTAAGAATACAGATGGAGTTAATAGTGCCAGTAGCAGTGAAGTAAGAAGAGCCTGAAAAGTCACTGTAGGCTTCATTAAGGGGCCAATGTCACACTTCACACTAAGAACTCTCACAAAAAGCTCTCACTGTCACATCTCACACTGTCACACAACATACTGCCACACAACACACTGCTACACATCTCACCACCACATATCACTGTCATACCTCACACACACACCTTTCACTGTCACACCTTACACACACCTAACAATAGCCGCACTTCACACTGCCTCACTAACTGCAATCTCTCACATATCTCATATTCACACACACACACACACACACACTTGGAATCGCACCTCATCTTGAACTATACTCGTTTCCTACTGCGCAGTGAGAGAGAGAGAGAGAGAGTCCGACGGTAACAAGAAAGAAATGCTCAAGACATCATGGCACTAAAGAAGTTAATGGAAACAGGAGTTATGGAACACCGAGGAGAACTGAGGAGGAGTAAATGGGAATGTTTAGGAAAAATTGTTGCACAGAAAAAAGGAGAGAGTGAGGAGAAAACTTAATTAAGAGAGATTATTATTCAGGTAAAGAAAATAGGGGTGTGAAATTGGAATATCTCAAAAGGAAGGAAGCAAATGGTGCATAACCGAGAGGGAACTGATATAAATATACTGATATAAATAATTTAATGGTATTTATGAGGACTTCTAAACATGATTTGCATAGTAAAATGTTGATGCTCAGAGAGAAGGTGACCCCAAAACAGGGTTGGTTTAGAAGATACAGTAGGTGAAACAGGAAATAGTGTTGGAATATATTATGCACTGAGTCTGGGTTGAATGGCCTGTTGGTTGAGGACTGAATATGCTTCCAGTTACAGTACATCACCTCCATCCCAAGTGTGTGGGTAGCCTATTATTCTTCCATTTAATATATCAATTTTAATAAACAAAAGCAGTAAATCTGTTGACTCACTTAAATGTGAAAAAAAAAAAAAAATGAGAACGTGAATTGATGGAGTCCCACTCGATCGCTTTTACGCTAAGAATTTCGCAAAATATTTCTTATAATACATCAGTTTTTCTCAGGCTGTCTCGCTATTGTCCGACACCGCGTCCTGTGAGAGGTGGCCTAAATAGATGAGTCCCCCGACACCTATGTCCCTGTTCAGTAACGACCTAAATTCTCCAGATTAGTAGCCACTCTTATAGGTCCAAATTTTAGGTAACACTGTAAACTAAGTAGGCTATCTTCTCTTTTAGCATTTGTTTCTTGCCATTTAACCGTTACTCTCAGTCCTTCATTTATGCAACAGGTCAACTCTGGAACCGTCTCCCTTTGTCTATATTTCCTACTGCTTATGATCTCCAGTCGTTCAAACGGTGTGTGTCCAGGCATCTCAATATGAACGTATCTTGAATTTGGCTCTCTGTTATCTTGTTTTTGTTTTTTCTTGGAAGGAACAATTTGCGGGTTCCTGGCCTTTGGTTCCTTCTTTCTTTCATAAAAAAAAAAAAAAGTTACACCTTGATATTGTCTTTTCTGTTATTTAAATATATTATTAGTACGGATATAACTTGTCTCTGTAATTTATATGAAAATGTAAAGGAGTCATATGAATAGTACACATAAGGAAGAGACGCTACAAAAAATTCAAATCATCTTACAGTATGGGCAATTTTTCCCACCTTGATTATAATCCATCTTAGCTGATCACTTGAATAAAATAAGGTAAATAAAAAAAAATATCTAGAGTCTCGTACTGTATTAATCAAGAGACAGATTATAATATATCGATTCGTAGTGGCTAAACAACGTGAATAAGCAAATATATAAATCTAAGCAACAGAGAGAGAGAGAGAGAGAGAGAGAGAGAGAGAGAGAGAGAGAGAGAGAGAGAGAGAGTCACGTTAACAGCCACTGAACAGACAAGGTTGACACAATAACACAGTGGAAGCCAAAATAATGACATCATTGTGAATTGAAAAAAAAGACAGCTAACCCTTTAACTACGACGACGCCTTTTATGCTATTTTCTTCCCTTTTTTCCCCTCCCTGTTCCCACCAGAAATTTTTCACCTGGACTGGGAAACACTCTCGAGATGTTGAAATTTTCCTTTATCTACTCCTTTACCTAAATAGATCTAAATAAAGCGGAGTAAGATGGCCTGACAGTAGCGAGAATAAAGCAATAAATATCTTCAGTACGCGGATGTCTTTATTTCCTTTAATCTTTCAGTCAGACGATTTTCCTCTGCTTAGGAGGGCCTTTGGTAGCCTAGTAAAGTTAGTAAAGGCGTGACTCGTATTCTTGTCAGATACGGAAGCTCCCTGACACCTCTTCCTTAGCGATTTATTTATGAAACGCAGGCTACTATAGAGCGCAGACTATTACTGAGAGATTATTATTGTGCGCAGATTATTAAAGAGCGCAGATTATTAAAGAGCGCTGATTATTACAGGGAGCAGATTACTATAAAGCGCAGATTATTTGAGCGCAGATTATTATAGAGCGCAGATTATTAAAGAGCGCTGATTATTAAAGAGAGCTGATTATTACAGGGAGCAGATTACTATCAAGCACAGATTATTATACAGCGCAGATTATTTGAGCGCAGATTATTATAGAGCGCAGATTATTTGAGCGCAGATTATTTGGGCGCAGATTATTATAGAGCGCATTATATTAGAGCGTAGATAATTAAAGAGCGCAGATTATTTGAGCGCAGATTATTATAGAGCGCAGTCACTCTCCAGAAGAGAAAGTGAGACAAGGGAGAAATCAATTACATTAGGGCCACACCAGCCTGTCACGCACGTACACACACACTTCCCACTGAAACACACACACACACACACACATCGACACCCCTCCCACCCACGCACCCCTCCAGACACACACACACACACACGCACACACACACACACACATCGACACCCCTCCCACCCACGCACCCCTCCAGACACACACACACACACACACACACACACACACACACACACACACATCGACACCCCACCCACCCACGCCCCCCTCCACACACACACACACACACACACACATCGACACCCCACCCACCCACGCCCCCCTCCACACACACACACACACACACACACACACACACACACACACACATCGACACCCCACCCACCCACGCCCCCCTCCACACACACACACACACACACACACAGCCTCTCAAAAGCAACAGAAGGACCTATTTATAAGGGACCCTAGCCAACACACCATATAAACAAGTCTATTAATCGAGCAATAATTATCAAAGAATGTTTTGTTTCTCGTGTTTTTTTTCACGTTAATATTCACTCTGTTTTATGAGGTGTTTGGTGGATGGATGAGTGAAGGAAGAGTATACACAATCTTATACACAGCTTAAGCCCGGGAGAATTTATAAATATGGCGAGGCCCGTATGTTTTGTGCAGAGTGAGAGGAAGGTCCCATATTTACAAACTTTCTTCAGCTTAAGTACTGTTTTTTTATGTGGAGAATATTAAAGTGTGAAGGCTTAAGTTGTGAGTATGCTTTATAAATCTGTCTTTCCTGTTCCAGCCACCAAACACTTTATACTTCCATCCCCCCACACACACACACACACACACTGACTCTTCAAACACTTTATAACCAGTGCCATACCGACTTACACACCTATTCCCCTCTGACACTCTTTTATAGCACCCCTCCCCCTTGCTAGGAGTTTGGATATGCCTCCGTTTTGAGAGAGAGAGAGAGGGAGAGAGAGAGGCTGCACAATTAACATTAAAAAATTTTGCCTAGTCTATATCTTCCTCAAACCGCAACACACAACCATTCAATTTACAATCCGGGTCCCTTTATCAGTTCTTGGTGCGATTAGGCTAGATTGAAGGGACCCAATCCAAATGTCTAGTGGTCGGTGTGGGAATCGAACCCGGGACCTCTGTGTTGCGGGCCGAGTGTGCTTCCGATTACACCACCGCCCGTATCCTGTCTGTCATAGTATTATACAAGCCAACTTACGGTCAATGTGTCGTAACGATGATTTTTATTTATTTATTTACTACTACTACTATTAGTATTAGTATTATTACTATTATCATCATCATCATCATCATCATCATCATCATCATCATCATCACCATCATCATCATCATTATTATTAATACTATTATTATTATTCTTTGCAGGATGGGTGTAAAAGGGGAGCAGCACAACTTCCCATGTCCCCTGTCCATCCTGGGAGAGCCATCCTTAATTACAGGTATATACGTGGACAATATTTTTCAGATGGCAAATTTAACTTTTCTAAATCACATGAAATCGATATGTAACAGCACGAATAAACATGGAAATATAATCGTACTGAAGGGTACACAAGGCACGTGCGTCCGAGTAAAAAAAAAAAAGCACGTGATCAATACATGAACGTGCACAAATTATACAGTAAATTCAAGTGTATAGGAGATAATGAAATAGAAGCACGTGCGCAATACAGGAACGTGCACCGCAGGGTTATACAGTGAATACACGTGCATCAGAGAACGAAACAGGCACGTGGGCAATACAGGAACGTGCACCGGAGTTTTACAGTGAATTCACATGCATCAGGGAACGATAAAATACAGGCACGTTCGCAATACAGGGACGTGCACCACAGACATATTATACGTGTAAGAGGACCACAGGGTGAATATTACGTGCACGAAAGAAATATACAGGTACGTGGACAATAGGCTACATGCACGTAAACAACCAAAGAACAACATTAGACAGAAGCGTATAATTCAGGCACGTGTAAGACAGGCACGTATAAGACAGGCACGTGGACAGCACCGGCACCTGGACTAGACAGCAATATAACACTGAGCACGTGGACTTACGAGCACGTACTCTCCCACGTGCGTCCGACCCTTCAGCACGTGACAAGGCGAGTGAAACTAACCCGCATTTTCGGCGGCAGGCCAGACTAACACTTCTTCCTTAGCGATTTATTTTGCACGTTATACCTAAATATTATCTTTATATTTATCAACCTAAATATTATCTTTATATTTAGCTATATTATGCTATTTATATTTAGCTATTTATTACTTAGCACTTTCCTCGTGGCGATTTATCTTGTACATTATACCTAACTATTATCTTTATGTTTATTTTTGCCATCTTCTCGTCGGCTAAGAAAGCTCCCTAACACCTCTTCCTTAGCGATTTAATTTCCAAACTACCCATTAATATCATTTTTTTTGTTTTTTGCTTACTATATCTTTTAAATGTCGACATAGATTGCATGAATAACAAACAAGAATCTAGTACCACAGCAGAATCAGAAATAAATCGGTAAGGAAGAGGTGTTAGTAACCTTCCTAATTACACAAGACTATAGCCATTTGTGACGCATATTGGTCATCTTAGCAAATCAATTATTTTCGGTGGTACAGATCTTGGGTTCTTTTTTTTTATGGTGGAGCACAGCACGGAAGTAATGTCTGCCAGCGAAATATACTCAGTGCAGTCTCAACATACCCGAGAAATATGCTGAGTTCCTTCTATCCTGACGGTCATCCTCTAACTCCCATTCAGTTCAGTTTGTGGCCATGTGTTGTTGGAATCGAGGGTTCATTTGGCTGGTAACCAAGGAGACTCATTCCTACCTCATACCTAGAAGACTCATCCAATTTTATGTAACTGCGACTTAGAATTAGTCTCAGTGGCCCAGTTCCATCAGATAAAACCAGACGACCTATAGTAACCAAGGAGACTCATTTCCACCTCATATCTAAGGCTCAAGGAATTTCATGCAACCACAACTTAAATAAGACGTGAGGAGGGCACTGATCCGTCAAGCCAAAAGAAACAGAACAGGATAGCGTAAGTGCTAAGGGAAGGAATGGCGGGAATGTAACCTACCTGCCATGACCCTGGAGACGTGGTGTGGTAGGTCAGTGGGAAGGCGTTATATCTTCACAACATCATTATACAGCAACACTCCCCCCTGTGGACACCCCTGCACTGGAACTTATTTAATATCACACTACCCACGACACACCCTATAATTTCAAACGTCTTGCGTCATTATTGTATCCAGACTCGGGTGAGGTGAGGTGTAAAGTCGTCCCTTAAAACACGCCACTAAGTATCATCACGCACTTCCGCTCTTGACTTATTCCTGTGTTGAAGTTCGGAAGACGCGGGTATGTGACTGGAAAGAAAAGCACCCACAATGTGAAGGAGAGGGACAGAAGAAGTGGCAGGTGATGAGGAAGTGAATTTCAGGAAAAGGAACAAGTGTCGGGGCTTGACCCAACATGCACAGGTAATATTTTCTGGATAAGAGTCAGTCAGAAGCACACAGAAGTGAGGGGGACGTGGACGCAAAGTAAATAAACACACGACGCGGAGTGTGAGCGATGTGGGTGCGGGCGAGGGGCCGGCTGGGGAAGGAGTGAGAGCAGAGTGGACCAGCTCTCAACTTTTACTTTCTGCTGTTGAGTAAGTAGGGGATGCCCAGACCTTCGTCAGCAAGGCAGGGATGTGGAGGCAGCGGTGAGAGTGATCGACGAGGCTCCAATAGGACACAGTGATGTAGTTATCAGTAATACAGGGTTTGCAGGGTGGTTAATAATTACTTCATTATTAGCACATCATCGATTTATCAGTAGTGAATTACAGAAGATATAATTTAGGAAAAAAGCGCCTTAACATTGTATAAAGTATCTCATGAAATAATGCACAGTGGAGACTCATGCATGAAGTCCAGTCTTTTCAGTCTCAGTAACCCGGATATAAACGCATGGCTTGTGTCAGGAATATTACGTGTCATGACAAATGGAAGGGTCGGGTTTCTGAGGATATTCCATCACTTCCTCACTTTCCTTTACCCAGGCCTTCCCTATGTAATGGGTCTGTGAATTGGTCTTCAAATTGAGACGAACTTAAGTTAAAGGTAGAGCTTTTTTTTTTTTTTTTTTTTTTTCTTTTTTTTTCTACACTTACCTTTTGGACTGGATGAGTGTCGCGATTAAAACGGGACTGAGGCGTCTGGCAATAGATAGATAGACTTTGATCTGTGTGGTGAGAGTGAGGTGTGTGTGTGTGTGTGTGTGTGTGTGTGTGTGTGTGTGTGTGTGTGTGTGTGTGTGTGTGTGTGTGTGTGTGTGTGTGTGTGTGTGTGTGTGTGTGTGTGTGTGTGTGTGTGTGTGTGTGTGTGTGTGTGTGTGTGTGTGTGTGTGTGTGTGTGTGTGTGTGTGAGTGGCGATACTCGTGAAGGCAGCACCATCACTGTGTAACACGGTACCCTGGAGCCAATAGCACTGCCTGTTACAAAGTGCACTATGACAGGGGTAGCCTAAACAGTACTTCCTGTACCACTCGTCATCCTACAGTCTTATGCACAAGTTTCCGTCATCATCATCATCATCAACAACAATAACAACCACACTTCATAACAGCTATGTATTATTAAGAATGAAAACAATAAACGATATTTCTTGAACCAGTTGTCATTGATGCTTCTTATACTGAAGTTTTATCTTCCTCCTCCTCCTCCTCCTCCTCATCATCATCATCATCATCATCACTAGCTCATTTTATATGGATAAATATGAGTGACAGAAGTAGATAACTTTCTAAATCTGTTTCCATTGTGCCACGAAACACTAATGCATCTCTCATACAAATCCCATTCAGTCATCGTACTTTGTTATTCTATCCTGTTATTACAGTGATTTTAATTAGTTTCAGGAAAATTCTCGGGTCTAAATAGGTCATAGATAAGATTAATTTTTATTCTGTTATTAAATTCTGACTTCTAGTAGACTATTTTTTTTTCTTTAGATACAGGAAAACCCTCATGTCAAATAAAAAAAATTGCAAATACAAGCAATATTTTATAAAGTATTTCCTTTTGTACTAACCTAATTCCCCTTTACACACACCTACTGTATACGAATGATCTCAAAAGACTTTCATATTTTAGCGTGGCAGCTTTAATCAATTCACAGAAATGCAACATTGCTAACTTTATTCAATGTATTTGTCTATATGTCCGTCCCCAAGAGTTTAATGTCCTTAATGAGAAAAAAAAATGCTGAGATCAGAACTTTTATTAGTATTAGTTTCTTTTGAGGGATTATTTTTTTTCCTTCCAGCAATGGTTAGGACGACCTCTTGTAGTGAATGGGTCTGGATTTTTTTTCCATTACCCCATTAGAGTACAATGACATTTCCTTCCATTAACTATGACTGGTAATATGACTTTTTTTTTTTTATCCTTTTCTACAAGAGCTACTGCGAAACGACTGTGTGTGTGTGTGTGTGTGTGTGTGTGTGTGTGTGTGTGTGTGTGTGTGTGTGTGTGTGTGTGTGTGTGTGGTGGGGGAGTGACGTCAGCTGACCTACATGTAGAGACGTGGTGGTGTCGCCGACGATCACTGCAGCGGAAATCCCGAAGACAGTGAGAGAGAGAGAGAGAGAGAGAGAGAGAGAGAGAGAAATGCTATTTTTACCGGCACTGGTGATACTATCTCAACGTTATGTAACGTAACCCCGACAGAATTATTACTGTTACTGCCCAACCCTGGTTTGCCTGGCCCAGCAAACCCGTCGACCGCAGGTAAGCCACTGCCCTATGGAGTTGTCCCACGGATTCCTTACAGCGTTGATGATATGTCTTCGTCTTAGTGTGGCATGTGTTGTGTGTTGCTCTATTATGTGTGCTATGTTGTGTGGGTCTATTTTACAAGCGGGGCGCGTGTCATCTGTTATTCCACCCTACCCAAGCCTAACCTGGTCACTGGGGAGGGCTGGGTGACGTCCAGATCTAAGCCTCATTAGGGAAACCCGATCAGCTCTATTGAAGGACACCTCTGATGGGTGAAATGTCGGGTTTGGGGGCTTGTAGTATAGTGTTTTGATCGAGATGTATTGCGTGTGAAGTTTTTTTTTTTTTTTTTTTATGCGAGGAAGAAGGAACCAAAGGCCATGAGCCCGCAGTAACAGTTCCCTCCAAGAGAAAAACAAAATACAATAGAGAGCCAAATTCAAGATCCGATAATTTTGAGATGCCTGGACACACTGCGTTTGAAAGACTGGAGATCATAGGCAGGAGGAAATACAGACAGAGGGAGACAGTTCCAGAGCTGACCTGTTGCATGAATGAAAGACTGGGAGTAACGGTTAACTCTTGCATTAGAGAGTTGGACAGAAAAGGGATGAGAGTTTGCTGCCAGACGGGTGCTACGCGCCCGTCGTAGAGGTGGAGGAATGCAAGCAGACAGTTCAGAGGAGCAGTGACCATTAAAGTAGCGATAGAAAAGAGATAAAGATGCAACAGTGCGGCGAAGAGACAGAGGTTGAAGGGAGTCAGTAAGAGGAGGAGAGTTAATGAGACGAAAAGCCTTTGACTCCACCCTATTGAGAAGAGCTGTATGTGGGGAGCCTCCCCACACATGAGAGTTGTACTCCACACAGGGGCGGATAAAACCCCTGTATAGAGTCAACAATTGTGCAGGGGTAAAGAAAGAGCGGAGTCGGCTTAGCACACCCAATCTCTTGGAAGCAGATTTTACAAGAGATGTAATATGATCTTTCCAAGATAAGTCCCGAGTAAATGAAACCCCAAGCATGTTCAAGGATGATGCAGGATTAAGCTGAATATTATTAAACATTAGTGGGTATACCTGTGGAAGATTTTGTCGGGTTGATAGGTGTAAGAACTGAGTCTTAGAAGCATTAAAGACAACCATATTATTTTTACCCCAGTCAGAGATATGAGCCAAGTCAGACATTAGGTGTGCCATAGCCTCATCCCTTGTTTCTTGAAGTAACTGTTGAGATGGGCGTTGCGGGAACCGAATGGAAAGGTGAAGGGTGGAGTCATCAGCGTATGAGTGGATAGGGTTAGATGTACAGCTTAGAAGATCATTGATGAATAAAAGGAAGAGAGTTGGTGATAGGACAGAGCCCTGAGGAACACCACTGTTGACAGATCTAGGAGAAGAATGATGGCCGTCTACGACAGCAGCTATAGAACGACCAGAAAGGAAGCTAGCGATGAAGGTACAGATAGAAGGATACAAACCGTAGGAGGGCAGTTTGGAAATTAAAGATTTATGCCAGACTCGATCGAAAGCCTTTGAGATGTCAAGTGCAATGGCAAAGCTTTCGCCAAAGTCCCGAAAGGAGGATGACCAGGAGTCTGAAAGGTAGGTGAGAAGATCGCCAGTGGAGCGTCCCTGACGGAACCCATACTGACGATCGGAAAGAAGGTTGTGATAGGAAAGATGCCTTAAAATTTTTTTATTAAGAATTGACTCGAAAACTTTTGAAATACAGGACGTTAAAGCAATTGGACGATAGTTGGAGGGTTGGGAGTGGTCACCCTTCTTTGGGACTGGCTGAATGAGAGCAAACTTCCAGCAAGAAGGAAAGGTACAAGTTGACAGACAAAGGCAGAAATAGTTTGCCTAGGCAGGGTGTAAGCACAGAAGCACAGTTTTTGAGAACAACAGGAGGGACCCCATCAGGCCCATATGCCTTGTTAGTACTGAGGCCAGTAATGGCAGAAAATACATCAACTGAAGAAATTTTAATGTCAGCCATGAGGAAGTCAGAGTGGGGAAGTGATGGAGGAACAGCACCGGAATCGTCTAAGGTGGAATTGGAGGAGAAAGTCTGTGCGAAGAGATCTGCTTTATCAGTAGAAGAAATAGCTACAGAACCATCAGAGTAGAAAAGAGGAGGGAAGGATGATGAGGTAAAGTTGTTAGAAAGATTTTTGGCAAGGTGCCAGAAGGAGCGGGAAGAATTCGAGTTGGAGAGTTGAGAGCATTTAGTATGGATGAAATTATTTTTAGTAGAGCGAAGAACAGACTTAGCACGATTCCGGGCAGAAACGTAAAGATTATGTGATTCAGGGGTGGGTTGGCTTTGGTACCTTTTGTAGGCCTTCTCCTTGTTGCGGACAGCATTAGAACAAGCGTGATTAAACCAAGGCTTTCTTGCGTTAGTCAAAGGAAATGAGAAAGGAATGTATGCTTCCATGCCCGAGAGAATAACCTCCGTAATGCGCAAGGCACACTCAGATGGCTCACGGCCATGGAAGCAATAATCATTCCAGGGAAAATCAAAGAAGTACTGCCTGAGGGCCTCCCAGTCCGCAGCTCCAAAATGCCAGAGACGACGTTTCCCTGGAGGGTCCGCAGGCCGTACTGGAGCGATAGGACAGGTTAAGGTAATAAGGTTGTGATCGGAGGAGCCCAACGGAGAGAAAAGATTAACAGAGTAAGCAGAAGGATTAGTTGTGAGGAAGAGGTCAAGTATGTTGGAGCTCTCTCCAAGGCGGTCAGGGATACGGGTAGGGTGCTGTACAAGCTGCTCTAGGTCATTAAGGATAGAAAAGATGTAGGCTTGTTCACCAGGTGGATCCGTGAAAGGAGAGGAGAGCCAAAGGTGGTGGTGAACATTGAAATCTCCAAGAATGGAGATTTCAGAGAAAGGAGAAATGGACAGAATGTGTTCCATCGTAGAAGTAAGATAGTCGAAGAATTTTTGATAGTCAGTAGAATTAGGGGATAAGTAAACAGCACAGATATATTTAGTCAGAGAATGACAGGAAAGCCGAAGTCAGAGAGTGGAGAATTCAGAAGAATCAAGTTCAGGAACACGAGAGCAAGATAAGTCGTTGCGTATGTATACACAACAGCCACCTTTGGCTTTGAAATGAGTATAGAGAAAGTAGGAGGATACAGAAAAGGGTTTGCTGTCAGTTGCCTCAGACAGCTGAGTCTCCGTTAGAAAAAGAAGGTGAGGTTTAGAGGAGGAGAGGTGGTGCTCAACAGAGCGAAAGTTAGATGAAAGGCCGCGAATGTTGCAGAAATGAAGAAGAAGAGAGTCAGACAGTGGTTCCTGGCACCTCGAGTCGTCACCGGGAGAGGGGCAGATGGCGGGGGCATTTATGGTCCCCCCCCCTGGGGACTCCGAGGCTGGGTGAATTGACGCCATTTTGGTAAATTTTGAATAGGAAGTGTAGTGTGTACTGTGCATGTAGTTTGGTGAAGATAGATAGAGAAATTTGTACTGGAGAGCATGCTGGCCTACTCTCTGTGTAACTGAGACACTGAAAAAGTTCAGCAAAGGGGGATGGTCAGGAACTAGTCCTGAGGGCTGATGAAACGGGAGCTCCAGCACTCCCTGTCATCAGCTTTCCATCCACCTCGGGCATGTAGATTTTATTTTTTACTGCTAATGTTGGAGGGGAGCATACCGTGGTGGCTCTGTGCACCCTAGGGAAGGAGGGGCAACTGTGACTTCGGCTTGGGGCTAAAACCTCCCCAACCTACCTTGCATCTCACAAAGAGGATCTGGTCAGCCGAGTGGCGCGCCGTTTCCCATACAGAGTACCTAATCTAATCTAACAACCTAATTCAACTTAACCTTCCCTAACCTGACACAGCCTGATGTTAACCTGACTAAGACTAAAACGGAAACCGGTCTGGATTACTCACACTATGGTCGATTTTTTCACCTGACGAAGGTGGGCCACTGCCATAATTGGATTCCTAGGTCTTAAATGCATATAATTCGATTTGCCTTAGTTATGGCGGAGGAATGAGTCTCCCTGGTTACTAGTCAAGCTGGCCCTCAAGTACGACTATATTCGGACACTAACAGTGCTGAAAAAGGTTAGGGATCTACGTCAGGTTAGAACAAACATAAAATGACCAGGAGTGGATGTGACAGCACATAACGCAACATAACAGCTAGAACTGACCTGATTGGGTTCGAATGAATATGGACGCCCTTTATGGATCTGACATGACCTGAACTGACCTCTAGACCAATATGTTAGAAACAAAAGGATTAACCGAGCCAAATATAAAGGTTGTGGGTGCCGAGAATTTTTCTCCTTAGTGAAAAATCGTCTGTTTTGTTAGCCTGACGATTGTGTGTGTGTGTGTGTGTGTGTGTGTGTGTGTGTGTGTGTATAAGCAAGGTTCATTCTGGGGATGCTGTACAATCCATTCATTGCGAGGGTCTTTCCTGAGCTGAATGATGTCGTCAGGTGCTATCAAGAATAAACCAAGGAAATTCCCCATTGTCGTGAACGAATCAGAAGCTACCCTTGTAATTCTAGATAAATGTTCCCGTCAATAATCGCTCGGGACCACGACCGAGCCATCTTAAGTACTATGACACCACAGCTTAAGGATGCAGTCACGATGAGGACGGAACCGAACGTATACAGACGCAAACTATCCAATCGTGTAGGTCAGGAAAGAAAAACGGAGAGTACTGTGTCGTGTTTCATGCGCCATTTTCTGCACAAAATTTCTTATCGCCACACGCATTCCCTTGGCCACGAAGAAACGGAATGGCCTGAAAGTGAAAAAATGAAATGAACTTTTATTGTCCACTTTTTCATCCAACTTCCATGTTGAATAGTTTGCGACAGAAAAAGTACAGTCTGGACTCTGTATGAATGCACCCTTTGGCTCTACAGACCTTTAAAACTGTTTGTGTAAATGGCCTTGCGTTCTGCCAGGGTAAGGGGCATTTCTCTTACCTGCCTCGTCATTAGCTACGGACAAGGAAAAAGGAAATGGATGCTCACAATGAGTATTCTCCCTTGTGACCTTACGCTACTCATGTCCATCTAGGAAAAGCTATGACAGTGTGACTCCCTTTGCTCATTTTTCAGTAGGCGTGTATTAGAAGCAAGGACGTTAGCTAAGGGAAATTTCTATCTTTCTCCTCCACGATGCACTACTCCAAACTACCATAAACTAAACTACTGTATCTACACTCATTAGTCATAGTACCTGCTTACTATCACCAGATATATTCAGAGATATATGTGATTTAACTAATATCGGTATGAACTGTTTAACGTAATTTATTCCGTCTTATTTGCAAATGATGTTAATGAATCGTTACAATATATAAATATCCACAACAGTTTACTATAATTAGAAATCGCTTTGTATTCGTTTTTTCCACATCAGTATTTTCAACCTGTTTGGTTGTAATCAGTTTGGTGCCTGAAGAATTGAAGAAAAAGTTGAAGGAAACTATTTTATACACAATTTAAGCTCAAGAAAGTCAGTGGACATGGAACCAGATTTCCTGTAATTTTGCTCATTAATAAGCCAAACTCATTTCTTCAGTACCGGGTATTTCACTCTGATGTAGTTTTAATTCCATTCTTCTTGTTTTCAGAGGCTTGCATTGATTTTATGAGAGATTTTTGTGAGTTGGTGCAAGCATAAGCCAAATAATAATAATAATAATAATAATAATAATAATAATAATAAAAAGGGATCCTACATTCTTTCGAATCTTCGTAATACCTCTTCCTTCGTAATATAATCTGGCATTGCATCTCACTATCCTCCTGTATTTACTGATGGAAACTCTGTCAATATTGCAGCGACAGAAATAGCACATAAAAGGAAAGGGGGTGATACGCAAAATAAATAATAAAGGAAGAGGTGTTGCAAAGCCTCATAGGATAATTCAGTTAAAATGCGGCCTACTTTCTCATGTCCTTGTACCCTATGTAATTTTCCCTGTACAGGAGGTAATGTTCCTTTGCCTGGTGTTCACTCAACCCTCCTTCCTTCCCTCTCTCACTTCACCTCCCTTCCCTCCCTCACCTTACCTCCCTTCTGCATCCTTGGCCTCCTTCCTTGGAACCCACACCCTGCATCTCCACCCTACACTGTATCTCCACCCTTACACACACACACACACACACACACACACACACACACACGCACACACGGACACACACACACACACACACACACACACACACACACACACACACACACACACAGACCATCGTCAGAGCCATCATCACCACCACCCTCACTAGCATACAACACTCTTACTTGATCACACCGTGCACCACCACCACAGCACGCCACACTGCACTTACACTACACCACTCCACTGAACAGCCACAATACACTACACCACCCCAATCACACCACACCACACCCTGAATCATACCACACCTCACCACACTACACGGTACGACATGCAATACCACATCACACGATCGGCACATTTTGCTTCACGCCACACCACACCACATCACACCATACCACACTACACTGCACCACCTTCCACGCCTATACTCACGCGTCAAGCACTGGGTAGGGATGGCTTACTTCCCCAGTGACGGAAAATGGTGTTCCTCGACCCAGCTAATCAGTTTACACTTAAGAAATCATAAAAACAAGATTGGAATGATTATATCTGCCTTTCAACGTTGGGCGTGTGGAAACCGAGAATACATGACGGTTCTGTTCAGCGTAAAACACACACACACACACACACACACACACACACACACACACACACAGTTCGCCGTGTCTCTCCGCCACTGTATAAAATCGTCTGTAGGTAGCAAGACCGATGCACAAACTACATCTTCGTAGTGAATGGCTTAATATTCAGTTCTTGTCACCTGCCTCTCTCTCTCTCTCTCATCCTAGGAAGGGGTTAATGAATTCCCAAGTAACCCACCCTGACGCTGTGGGTGACGGTGGCCGGGGGGACATTCACCTCATACAAAGGAAAAAATAAAAATGTCGCAAAAATCCTTGATGACTGCATCCGGAAGACACGGGAGTCGGGGAAGTGTGTGAACGACTGCAAGAATACCAGTGAGCGACTTAACCCCGTGACAGACCTGGAATCCTATAAACTAAATGAAACTAGTGTGAGATAGGGGAAAAAATTGTCTTAAAGGTGACTCAAGCAGGGACGAAAAGTATATGTCGTAAGAGTTATAGAAAGAAAGACACGTAAGCACAAATGTATGTAGTTGTAAGAGAGAGAGAGAGAGAGAGAGAGAGAGAGAGAAAGCAAACTACATGAAGCAGTACAGTAAAACTTTAGGCAAATTTTCCATTATATGCACAAGGACTACAGATATAAGCTGTTATGTTGGGGTGTACCCTATTTAATATGGAATAATTAAAAGAAATCTTAAATAATCTTGCAAGGAGGATTTAACATACAGACTTCCTGCATAAAAAGTGCAACCTCATTATTGAACACTGGATCAGAGCAGTAATGAATCTATCCTTTTGGCAGACAGCGATTCAAAAAAAAAAAAGTGTTTGCTTCTCACGTCTGTATTGGTACATTTCTTTTTGTGTACCTCTCTCTCTCTCTCTCTCTCTCTCTCTCTCTCTCTCACTCGAAGGAATTAGTTTATATGACATAGATATTAATACGAGGGAAATTTTAAGAAGATTTCTTGATCTGCTGCAGGAGGAAGTTGGTGGTGTACAGGTAACAAATCCAACTAGCAAATGGGGGACCTCTAGTACGATTCTTAGACCGGCCAGACTCGTAGACAAAGTTTGTTTCCCCATGTCCACGATCACCCAGCATTACAATTAGGGAGCTGGATGGACATTAGATGGTTGTGTGTCATATTCTAGGGGAAAACTAAGCCTTAGAAAAAATTATCCACCTAAATGACCTTCAAGTAGTCGATAAATGTAAAAATCAGGCGTACTGTGGCAGAGAGAGAGAGAGAGAGAGAGAGTGTGTGTGTGTGTGTGTGTGTGTGTGTGTGTGTGTGTGTGTGTGTGTGTGTGTAATGAACCCCGCCACAGATTACTGACCTCGCTTGTAAATTTGATATCAATGGTAAAAAATGACCTCACTTTTCATCGTTGTGTTTATCAAGTTCCACACCAGCTCTCCCGGAACCTCCCCCCCCTCCCCATTACTCCTTCCCCCTCACCCTCCTCCCCTCCTCACCTCTCCCTCGTAACCCTCCCCCCTCCCCTTCCCTCCTCCTTGCTGTCACGCCTCACGCAAAAATTTTCATGAGGATGCAATAATAATGATGACGTTAATAATAATAATAATAATAATAATAATAATAATAATAATAATAATAATAAAATCCTTAGGGTGAAGGGGTCAACGTGCCACATGCAGGAAAAATCATGGTGAGTCTCCTAAGCCTACAAGAAAAAGACCCTAGTACTTACACACACACACATACACACACACACACACACACACACACACACACGCACTTTCGCTCTCAGGCCACAATGAGACATTATCTGTAAACATACATCTCAGTCACTTTGCTCAACACTTAATAACCGTATAGAACCAAGTAAAAGTGTAAAGACAAGCAAATACACTTTCTATACACACACACACACACACACACACACACACACACACACACACACACAATAATCTCTCTCTCTCTCTCTCTCTCTCTCTCTCGCTCTCTCTCTCTCTCTCTCTCTCTCGCTCTCTCTCTCTCTCTCTGTCTAAATTACCCAGCTTAAACAAACAGCCTCAGGGATCATAGTACGCAAGTGTAATATATCGCGTGAGAAGAGAGGAACAATAAATGCATTCAGTCGACTCTCTGCTCTTAGGATTTCTCTCAGCTGACCAGATTCATGTGCTGTTAGCCTCTGTAAAACTTGTAGATGATTTGATACTAAAGATACAGAAATTACAACATACTTCATGCTTCCTGGTGTCATTCTGTCATTCTATCTTCACTCACACACCTCCTCGCTCACATCCTTTCTCTCAAATCTCTCTTCCTGACCCTCTCCTCTCAGCCTTCTCCTTTGCCCTCTCTGTAAGTTTTCCCTTTTACTTTCTCAAATCCCCCCTCGCCTTTTTCCCCTTAGTTTCCCCTTCCCTCCTTTCTCCCATCTGTTTTCTCCCTCTCCCTCTCTCCTCCCTCCTTCCAGTTCCCCTCCCCACTCTCAGCTCTCCCCCATCCCCTACTTTATATCATCCTTATTTTCCCTTCATCAGCAATCCGTCTCCCTCTCTGTCTGCCAACCTCTTCTCCCTCACCATACCTAATCTCTCTCTCTCTCTCTCTCTCTCTCTCTCTTCACAATATTCCTTCCCTGCCCTCATCATCTTCATCATCCCTTCCTCACCAACATTCCTTCTCCCTTTCCCTCTCTTTCCGGCCTTCTTGCTCCTCTCTCTCTCTCTCTCTCACACACACACACACACACACACACACACACACACACTACAAGCCCTTCCCATTTTACAGACCCTTCAATCTATCCTAGCTTGTATTTTCTCCCCCTCTCCAACCCCCCGTCTCCCCTCTCTCCTCCCCCACTTTATAGCACCACCATTCTTCATCCCTCACACTACACCCCCCCCCCCCTCCCAGGCCGTATACTAGGTGGGGTTCCCGATCCGGAACTGGGTAAGTGAAAGTAAAAGTTCCATTTGCTGTTACGTCTTGGCCAGAGGGTGTGGGGAAGAAGGTTGAATTTTTATACAATACTCATTCTACTCCAACTTAGCCTATAATAACCATCTCTCCATCTTAAATGCTGAGAAGTAACAGCAGATTAACACTAGAATGTTGCTAGTCACGAGGAAGTGCTATAGAAAGGATGTGGAGCCACTATCGTGAAAGAATTATGGTACTATTAACCCTTCCATGCTCGGTACAACTCTGGTAGCCTAGCCAAGACGATTTTAACCAGCTGAGTGAATAATAAGAGCCTGAGAGTGTTAATACAAAGGGCAGCAGACGACAACAGACCTCATCATGCTTTCGGGGCAGTCTGTTACATGGAAGACCACGACTACGATATCTAATTCTATGAGGTGAAGAGAAGGATAGCAGAGAAGGGGTACCATTAACCAGGGTTGCCAATTCAGCGGCTTTAAAAATAGAATTAGTGTTTACATCTGCTTCTCGGAGAAACATTACGCTCTATTCTAACAGTTTTGGCTAATTTCCTATCAATTTTCTAGTGATTTTTGAGGCCGGCGAAATTCTAATACTTTACAAGAGCAAGTTCACCGACCTTTGTGAATCTGTTTTTGGCAAATTTAACAGTAACTCCTGCATGAGTGGGACAAGTCTATTTTTCTACGTCCACTTAATGACAGACGATTTTATTCAGCTGAGGGTGGTTCATAGAGGTGCGTGTGTGTGTGTGTGTGTGTGTGTGTGTGTGTGTGTGTGTGTGTGTGTGTGTGTGTGTGTGTTCTCGTGGGGTTAAGAGGCTTCCTGAAACCATGCCCTTTAGCGACTTATTTCGGATATTGCTCCCTGATACTTTTTTTTGTGGTATTTATAGATTTTTAAAACTTTCATATTACGGTACATGTTTTGTTTTTTTCTGAGGCGATGCCATTGTCGCAAGCAGATGAAAATGATCTTAAACCATTCATTTTACACACACACACACACACACACACACACACACACACTTACACCGATTACCAAGTTGAGATGGACAGACTTTAGGTGGTGTTTGTTGTGTTCTCTCGTGAGGCTCCAGGATATGACCCGGAAATAGAAGCAGTGAAGGGAAAATGCGTCTGATTACATAATATCCTGTGAAAGTTGCCTTCTTATGAGTTAGTTCACTTTGCACTCCATGTCATCATCATCATCATCATCATTAATCATTATCATGTTAACATTATTATCATCATCGTTAATTATTATCAATTTTATCATTACCATCATCATCATCGTCATCATCCTGAACTTTTTCACATTCAAGGATGGAATGAGATAGAATCGATGAAAAAAGGTGAGAGAGAGAGAGAGAGAGAGAGAGAGAGAGAGAGAGAGAGAGAGAGAGAGAGAGAGAGAGAGAGAGAGAGAGAGATGTCATATGCTCCTCTGTAATAAATTCATCTAATCACCTCGATCCCCTGTTAATTCACTAGCCTTACTAACTTAGATAAATACATAGATAAGTAAATAAATGAATGAATAAATGAAAGAATAACAGACTAATATATGAAAGAATAAATGAATGGAAGAATGAAGAAGTAAACAAAAAGAAATTCAATAAAGAGAATTAATACATGAATGCACGAATGAGTAAATGAACAGTACAAACTCAATAAGCAGACAACTAAATAAGCAAATAAACATAACTAACTAACTAACTAAATAAATAAATGTGTTAGGGAGCCTGCCAAGCCCCGAAGACTGAGGCAGGGTGGTGGAGGTGGGGCAAAGGTGGAACCATAACAAAGACCAGTGAGTGTGGCGGTGGTGGTAGTGAAAGTGAGGGGCTGGATCCGGGTTGACAGTTGGGGAGGGGGACGTAGGGGGTACATGGAGAGGGGGAAGGGGAGGGAAAGGTGCGAGGAATGTAGAGAGAGGGAGAGACAGCGGGAACGACACGAGAGGGGGAGGGAAGTGAGAGAGAAAGGAGGGTGGTGGGTGTAACCAAGGTCTAGTGAATAGCAGTCAAGAAAGATGTGTTGGATAGGTATTGTATATCTATATCCATCTATCTGTCTGTATATCTGTACACACCCACACACACACACACACACACAAACAAACACACACACACAATTATGTACATATACCGGTATCTCTCTCTCTCTCTGCATATAATAGAGAGAGAGAGAGAGAGAGAGAGAGAGAGAGAGAGAGAGAGAGAGAGAGAGAGAGAGAGAGAGAGAGAGAGAGAGAGAGAGAGAGCTGAGAAGGATGTGGTCCTGATGGAACGAAAGAAAAAGTAGGAAAGCAGGTCCACTGGGTAAGAAAAATTGTTACAGGAACTAGTTAGACAATATCACTTTATTTGGCATGGGGTGGCGGGGGAAAGGTGGGGGGATGGGGGGTAGGAGAGGCTGGGGGAAAGGTGGGGGGATGGGGGGTAGGAGAGGCTGGGGGAAAGGTGGAGGGGAAGATCCAAGGGTTGGGGCGTAGAGGTAGGAGTACCCTACCTCTATGGGTTAGGGAGTAGGTGAGAAGTGGAAATGGTGGGAGGGATATAGGGGAGGTAAGGAAGGGGAAAGGTGAAGGGGTGGAGGTAAGATAAGGAAGAGGAAAGGTGGGAAAGATGGAAAGGAGAGGAGGAGGAGAAGGGAGGGGTGGAAGGAGGAGAGGGTAAGGTGGAAAGGGTGCAGGGGTACGAGGGGGAGGAGTGGGAGAGAAGGGAGGAAACATGAAGGGGGTGACAGAGAGAAAGTTAATGATGGGAGGAAGTGACAGACAAATTAACAAGGTACAACTGAAATGCCCCTAATATACCGCTCCTGATACTGTCGAAAAGGTAGTTAGTGGTACACTGGTAGCAAAACGAGCTGGCAATCATCATCTGTTCAAATTATATCAAAACTGCTTTATTTGACTGTTCAGTAACCTTGCCCTTTGACCTTTCCCCGTGACCTTGATTTTAAGGATGGGTTAGGTTTGATTAGGGCTGGCAAGGTTGTACTAATCAGGGTTTCACCTGGTTAGGTTATCGGGTAGGTTTGTTTTGAGTTAGGTTGGGTTAGGTTAGCTTAGGTTAGGTCTGGGTTAAGTCATATTATATTACGGCAGTGCATCTGAAACTAGTGAATGAGTCAAGTCTGGATTAAAATATTTTGGGGGTGAATGAAGGGTGAATGAAACATGAAGGATGAATGACTCAATGTAGTATGAGATTTAGACTTTTTTTTCCACATTTAGTAAGATCTCATTGGTCTCCTATGTCAATGGGGCTGGAAATTATTTGTTTTCTTCAAAAATGGGTTCCCAATTCAAAAACAGCAGGAAGCTTTGGAGGGGAAAACTGAACTTCGGATTGGGAAGCTCGTCACAGGAGTGCTGGAACACTGTAGTCAGTGCTGATTAAAAAAACATGCGAGTGAAAACGTATTCTGCATGTGATGTTTGTTCTGTGATATACATACACAAGAATAATTTTTTTTTTCTAAGAATCTGAGTTAGAAGACTGTTGCATATACATACTAGAAAAAAAATTGTCCTAGAGTTTTGTCACTCCTAGTTTTCTTTGCGTATTTTTAGGAAGTTTAAAAACCTGAGTAAAATAAGCACTTAAGAAATGAGTCAGTCTATGCTACTTTTTCCTCTTATGAAATATGAATTACATTAAAATTTATACACAAGGGAGGATAAGTAAACACAACCAAAAACATAAAGGAAAATTAGATGCGGGTGAATACAATTTTGTGCTAGAGAAAACAGGGTGAATGACACTGAAAAGGTTTAAGCAGTAAGACAGGGTACCGCATGACGGAACTGGATGAGATGCTGTGGGTTAATGGCGGGCTTGGTTGGGGTGGTTTGGGGGTAAAACTGGTGAAGTAGGGTACCGCAACAGGGTGGCGGATGGAATGCGGTGGGTTGATGGTGGGGATGATTGGGGTGGTCTACGGTAAAACTGTGTGGTAAGGTAGGGTACATTAAGACGGAGTTGCACAGGATGTAGTGGGTTAATGGTGGGGTTCGTGGGAGTGGTCTGGGATGAAACTCTCAGGTGAGGTAGGGTACCGAACGAGGGAGTTGCTGGGGATGCAGTGAGCGTATGGAGGGGTTGGTTGGGGTAAAACTGACTGTCAAGATAGGGTCCCGCACGACGGAGTTAGATGGGATGCACTAGGTTAATGGTAGGGTTGACTGGGGTGGTTCGGGATAAAACTGACTGGTGTTGGAGGGCACCGCACGACGGAGTTGGGATAATAGTGGGGCTACTTGGAGTGTTTTGGGATAAAACTGACAGGTGAGGTAATGTACCGTTCAACTGTGTCGGATGGGATGTAATGGTTAATGGTGGGGACTGGGTTGGTTTGGGGTAAAACTGATTGGTGAGGTAGGGTCCAGCACGCCCGAGGCTGGATTTGATGTAGTGGGTTAATGGTGGGGCTGGTTGGGGTCGTCTAAAACTGACAAGGGAGGTATGGTACCGCACGACTGTGTTGGATAGGATACAGTGGGTTAATGGTGGGTTTGGTTCAGGTGGTTTGGGGTAAAGGTGAGGTAGACTGAGTAAGGTGGGGTAGGTCAGTTAGGTTGTTAGGCTAGTTTAGGGTAAGGGACGTTGGTTTAAGGTAGGTTCAATGACGAGAGCTAGACAAATTGTTTTAAAGACCGGGATAGGACAAATATTTTTAAAGAATGAAGCCTAGATACTTTTCCTAGGATGAACACATACTCTTCCGGCAGGGAACTGTGAAGCCGAGTCCCCATTCAAAGTTCTCTCCTATTACGATCTGCTTGCCTGTACTGTTTATTTCATTTAGATTATTAGGCTATTTGCTATTCAGTACAAGCCTTAACACTCCGGGGAACGTTGTCTCTGAAGGACAAACAGGAAGGGGACATGAGAAAAGGAGATAAATTGATGCATGCAAGGAGCTCTCGTCTCTTCTCTCACAGTAACCCCCTACGCCGCCGTTTTCTTTGATCTGGTTAGTTCACATTGTTCCTCTCCTTATTTTGGTGGACTTGTGTAAGTTTCATAAACCAACGAGGGTAGTGATAAATTCAACTCCTTCCTAGTCAAGTTGGTCCTCGTTCTTGCGTTTAAAGCTGCTGTTTGAATTTCTTTGACTGGCGCATGATTTATACGCCTTAACTGTATGAAACCTCTATCTGTATTTGACATAATGATCAGTGGCTTAGAATTTTGTCATCTGAAAAGTTATCCCTCACGAGGCATCGAACACCACGCATCCATGGCTCATCTAACCTTCTTGATAGACGCTGCCTTTTCATATATTGAAGCAAAAAAGTACTGTGTAAGAAGAGAAAGATAGTTTATTAATGTTTCAGTTAATCACACGTTTACTTATTTTTTTTTATATTATTTACCAGTCAGAGAAGTCCCTAAGATTCTGGGAGGCAGTGATGTGTGCCGTCACCAGTCAAAAAGCCAAAGAGAGGGAAAAATGATAGATCGCGAACAACACTGCGGAGTCCAGCTTAGAGAATTCTCGCGAGGATTTTGCGAACGCAGTATGTGAAGGTTATAAGAAGAAAGTCAAGGGTATCAGGCAGGGGGACTGGAATATGCTTCCCCTCCTTCGGTAGAATGCCCTCAGAGACACCTCAGTTCATCAGCGTGAGCAGGGGATTGTCAGGAAAAATAGACATTAGGCAGCAGTGTGGCACAGATGATTCCGCTTATCCAGGGCAGTTACCGTACCTTGCGACATTACTCTTCATTGGTGATTCGGTGACCATCTAGAACGGTGGGCGTGACACATACTTCTGCAATGCATGCTAACCTGCTTTTGTCAACAGCCAAGATGCGACCCTTGCTGGGGGGAGGCAAGAGTGTCAGGTGCGACTGTGGTGCAAAGAAGGGGACGTGGACGTGGGCTGATGTGAATAAATACCTCTGTTAGCAAGGCGCTTAACCCTATTTTGGGGAACACTGGAAGCCATTACGGCAGAGAAATGAGCTTACTGTCAACCGTGCACTTGGTGAGGTAAATAACCGCCGTCCGTTACAGCTTCCCCCCTCACCTCGAAGTAAGGCCCCCTCCAAAAATAAATAAACAAATAAATACAAAGAAAAGAAAGAAAATAACTGGCAGCAACACGCAAACCACAAAATGCAGATGGAAAACATTATAGGCGCCAAGGTATTTAAAAAATCAGGATCTGTTTAGGAATCGGTTCCAAGTAGCAGGAGTAGGCTAAACCAAATCATACGTCAAAGGATGGAATGGGCTGGGGTCCTCCTTATATCCCTCAGCACTTATAGACGTCCCTGGTAAGCTGAAGGAAATCGTCTGGTGAGAAAATTAATGGAAAGTATGTCATCGGACTAAAGGCGTTATGTGCAAAATAAATCGCCAAAGGAAAGGTATTGGGAGACCTCTTAAACCCGTGAGAATTAGGTACACTGTATTCTGAGTGGAGAGAGAGAGAGAGAGAGAGAGAGAAATGAGAATTAACAGTGATCATGTCATGGCACTTGCGCTGGGGTATTGATCGAAGCGCTAAAATATTTTCTCTTTCACTTCATCCCTTTTTCCACATTGTTTTTCCTGCTTCTAAACTTTTTTTTATTTCGGGGGGAGGGGGATTAGGAAAACATCTTAAGGTAGAAGGGTTAATGGTGACTTTAACTCTTTTGGTTTCATATTTTGCTTACAAGTTGAAGGAATTATCATAGGAAGCAAGGAATAAATTTTAAAACACATTCTCGGGATAAAATGACACACACACACACACACACACATGTTTCCATCACAACCACGATTTATTTACCTCCTTCAGTATAATGATCCATCCATCCATTGCCAGACGCCATGTATCCCAAACGGGGTGGTCAAGGGCTTAGAGTTAATTGTTTTACAGGGAGGGGCACTAATCCTCCACCAACCCCACTTGACACGTAGGGATGAATATTGCGGGGATTCGAACCAGCGCTTGCAACTGCGTGAGTACAGCAGCTTACCAAGTGAGCCATTATTAATTATTCTTGACACCTGTTGATAAGCATCGGGAATACCTTGGGAAACAGAAGGCTTGATCTAACTTCTCCGATCCGAAAAGTCTATCTGTAACAATTTTTTTGGGGGGTAACAAGAATTTGATTGAAAAAAAAAAAGTCAATGGGTTAATAGACAGGATGAAATAGCAAAAACAGTGCTTAATTTCGATAGGTATAAGATCGTAAGCAGTTTTGTGAATCTTATACACGCGATAAAAAAAAAGAGAGAGAGGGAGACCCATTGCATTCGTATCGTTTGTAAAGACGCCAACATGCTTATATGCACCGGCCTCCATGCTGCTCGATCTTTAGCAGCCTTCCTGTTCAGTCTCTTATCCCTGGGGTCACACTTCATGACCTCGTCCCAGGTCTTTTTGGTCTGCCTCTCGCAACTCTACTCCCGATGATCACACTTCACACCTTCCCCACCCAACTGTCATCCTCCATCAAATCCCACATTAATCCTTCAAGGTGTAGGGCTCCGAGGCTAAGTTACTGTAGCCCAGTTTATCTAAGGGTAGATTGATTGGCCTACTTCAGCTGATGGCATTATATGACTGATATATCCACAATAATATCTAGGGGATCGAACCTATGCAAGGGCGACCATCAAAAAAAAAAAAAAAAAAAAAAAAAAAAAAAAGGATGAGTATCACAGACTGGATGCGCAAACTTACGCTTAAGTGGCATACGTAACAAATTTCATTATTATTATTACTACTATTATTATTATTATTACTAGAGGAACAAGGGGCAGGGGAACTTGTGTCTGCACACTCTTTTAATCGTCCTTCCTGCAAAAGGCAAATCATATTCTCTTCTTCTCGTCCTTCCTGCAAAAGACATTACAGATACGAGTTGATTTCGTGGTTAGTTGTTTGTCCTTGGAGTGAAACAGAAAATGAAATAAAATAAAATACACCATATATCTGTATTTTCCTCCAGACAATATGAAAGAAATCAGTATGCTCCGTTCCACGTCCTTCCCTGCAAAAATAAACAGTAGTTACAAGGGGGAAATGTGATCATAAGTTGAATCTCAGTCCCCATCTGGCACCACTGCGTCGAGGTTAAAGGGTATGGTGCCGAGTGCCCGGGAGGTGGCAACTGTGGCAGCTTATGTTAGATCCGCAGTTGCCAAGGTAGCAGTGTTTACGCTAGACCGTGCGATATTTGCTTCTAAATTAGCTTTCTTTCCGCTAGATCGAACCGTATATGCTTCCATGCTAGTCTTCTTTCTGCTAGATCGAGCTATATTTTCTAAGTTAGCACTTCCTCCACTAAATCGAGTCAAATTTGCCTCTGCCTGAGCGACACTGTAACGATCCTTGCGCAAAGCTAATCTTGAATTGAACTGAAATGTTGATATGCAAACTACATGTACAACAAAAGGAGGTGGTGGATTTTGCCATAAACTGTTTTCAGCAAGTTTACTTTTCTTTCGCAACAAATCCTGACACCTCGCAACGGAAAATCTGTTAATATTATAGAATCTTTTTCACAAATTTAGCAAACTTAGGGATTTCAGCAACTTTCTAGCGACTTTATCTTGAGGTTAGCGCCATTCTAGTGATTTCCTGGAAGAAAGTTAAGCTGTATTTCAGCCTTCTCCCGAGAGGACATTAGCCCTCTCTGGTGCCCTGGTATTTGGCAACTCAAGGAACCCAGTGCCAACCGCCAACCAGTGCCAACATATCACTTTATTCAGCTAGATCCAGAGATGACTGATTGATCTGATTGACTGAAATGTTTGTTGTATACTGAATACATATACAACACCACCGTATTAGCTAAGATCTAGAGAATTTATCATCATCATCAGTATCATCGTCACCATCATCATCATCATCATCATCATCCTTATTCTCATCATCTTATCACTGTCATTATCATAATCATCATCACTTTTCCTAGCAACTGTCTAAAGTCTTGCTCCTATTCCGCTACATCTTAGCGGTTTCCAAAAGCAAAGTTAGCGTTATGTGGTGCCTCTGAATTTGGCAACTCTCTCTACCAGTGCCAGTGCCAACTCTCACTCCACTCACTCCACTTCCCCGCTCTCCTCTCCCCACTTTAGGCCACTTTTCCCTTAAGTGCGGATGATTTAAGTGGCTTTCTCGGGCCCAGGACTCGGCTATGAAGTGCTGTGAAGTGTTAAGTGGCGGGATAAGTGCGTGAGGGGCCAGGTGCACTTTAGGCGATGTTTGGTAATAAGTGTTCAAGTGTTGCCACCCCTCTGGAGACTGCGTTTTAAGTGCTAATGCTACAGGTACTTATATTCACTTATTTACTTATTCCTCATTTACCTATTCACTTATATTTACTTATCTACTAATTTATTTGCTTCTATTTACTCATCTAGGCTACTCATTTATATTTATCTTCTCATTTATTTACATACCCGGTATATTTACTCATCTTCTTGTTCATTTACTTATATTTACTCATCTACTCACTCGTGTACTTATAATCTACCCATCTACTCAGTCCATTCTCAGCTCCTTGAATCCCGTGACGTAAATTTGACGTTATTCTCGTGACTCACATTTACTCAACTTACGAAAATTTCCTAGTAACTAAGGGGTTAAGGAATGCCACATCTAACCCTTCTAACTTTAAGTCTCTCTAAGTTGGCTAAAGTGGTCTATCAGTGGCAAGAATTTAACGAAAAGTACGGTAGGTTATCGGGGTGAAGAGATTAGTGGGGAGAAAGGACTGGGTGATGATGATGTTGGTTGTGGTGGTGATGATGAATTAATTATACAACAACAACAATAACAACAATGATAATAATAATAATAGTAGTAGTAGTAGTAGTAGTAGTAGTAGCAGTAGTAGTACCATAACAGTAATAATAGTAGTAGTAGCAGTAGCAGTAGTGCCGGTAGTATATAAACTGCAGGAAGAACAATGAGAAGAGAGTGTTTAATCATCCCATGCCTCCTGTCCATCCTGCAATAATAAATCCTTGTTATGAGAGATATTATCGTCGGCTGTTTTGTGAATTGACAGCTCCAGATGTGTGTGTATAATTAACCCTCTTATGGTAGAGTCATTTGCCGCTCATGGTCGCGTCATTACCCTCCCATGGCAGAGTCATTTCCCCCTAATGGTCGATTCATTTCCTCCTCATGGTCGATTCATTTCCCCCTCATGGTCGATTCTCTATCCTCTCATGGTCGTGTAATTATCCCCTCATGGTCGCGTCATCACCCTCTCATGATCGTCATTACTCTTTCATGGTCGCGTCCTTACTCTCTCATGGTCGACTCATTATCCCATGCATCTCTCCAGCTAAAGTCAGACGATATTATTTCCCTAAGCGAGTCATACGAGCCAGAGTGTTAATACCGCCACCATGAACCGTCTCATGGTAGGGACAACTCTAGTATTCCATTCCAAGTGGCGCCAGACGATGTTATTCATCTGGGAGTGAGTTATAGGAGGCGGATGTCAACCCCTTCATTACGGCAGTGTCTTGTTTGGTTTATTCTTCCTCTAGTTCGTTCACCTTAACTTGGCCCGGAATTTCGTCTTTTTGCAGCTTATTTCACATAGCTCAGTGGCAGAAAAAATGGCAATACTGGCTCCACATCCTTTCCATAGCACTTATTCGTGACTAGCATCATATTTTAGCGTTCACTTACTGTTACAACCCAACACTCAAGAGACTGAAATTTTAGGCCAGGTAAGAGTGAAAAGGATACCGTATATTTGCACGCGAATTTACTTAGCTCAGGAAATAGTCTATTAAAGTAAAGGTGAGTTTTGTGTTTAGTATCTCCTGTTTAAAATGTCTCTCCTCGTCTGTCCTTGTCTCTCCTCGTCTCTCTTTGTCTCTCCTAATCTAAGTGAAAGCCTCTGATGGGTGCAAGAATTTTGTGAAGTAATTATGTAAGTGATTATGTGGAGGGATCGAGCTGGTTTAATTCTCTCTCTCTCTCTCTCTCTCTCTCTCTCTCTCTCTCTCTCTCGTTTTTTTTAGCATATTTTCATAACCTTTACACCAAGAAGGGTCACCGCTAAGCTGAGCAAATTCCTCTAGCAGTTGTTGTTGCTATTCTTACCCCAAGCTCATCTGAAATGTGAACCCGGTGGACTGCAGGCCTAAAATACCCTTCGGCAGTCTCATAAATTTTCTTATCTGTTGCATACTGAGCTGTTGCAAGAGATAAACACTAGAATACGATGCAAGTCACGAAGAAGTGCTCAGGAAAGGATGGAAGGTACTCTGCTACTAAAGTGTCACAAGAGACTAATACGAGAATATAATGCTAGTCACGAAGAAGTGCTCTGGAAAGGATGCGGGGTCGCTTTATTGTCTTTTTCTGTTTTTAAGTTGCGGGAAATATACCGCGGTTGGACAAATACTGTAATATTATCCCCTCATAAGTAAGGATGTGGATATTGTAGTCGTTTGTCTTTATCTGACGGAACTGGGTCACATACATTCCGAATACTAAGTTGTGGCTGCATGACCTTCGATAAGCCTTGGTTGTGGTGTAGGAACGAAATCTCCTTGGTTACTAGTCAGATACACCCCCAATACACCTGGCTATTAACTGAGCTGAAGGGGGTTATGAATCTTCGGCAGACTAACAGAACCCGCGGATTAACAAACTTACAATAAATTTTTTTCGTAACTAAGATATGACTGCCAGGACGGACAAGGAGTACATAAACTACACACACACACACACACACACACACACACACACACACACACACACACACAGAGTTAATGGTACCAGAATTAAACACAACTGAAAAAAAAAACGAGATTATTCAGGTGTACCACGTGGACTAAATCGCATAGGAAGAGGTGTTAGGGAACGTCTTAAACTCACGAGAATACGGCTGACTCTGAAGTACTAATGTCGGAAATGCCTAGTGGGGTAACCGCCTATCATGACTGTGGAGATACTATTTAACCCCTTCATTACGGGAGGTTATTCTTACCACACACACACACACACACACACACACACACACACACACACACACACACACAGAATAAAGAAAATTATTGCGGAAACAAGAAGATGATCTGCCTTAAATCCGAGGGAGCAATTGTGATTTTTTTTTCCTGCCTATTACAAAGCAACTTTTTTTTTATTCAGCTTACGGGACCCCCCCAAACTGGAGCAAAAAAAAAAAAAATCCCTGAAAGCTGCACCTAAATAATCCAGGTCGAAAAGTATCTCCCTAGGAAATAAAATAAATACAAATCACCTGAAGACAGCAAGGTTAAAGTGTGTGTGTGTGTGTGTGTGTGTGTGTGTGTGTGTGTGTGTGTGTGTGTGTGTGTGTTGGAGACTGGGTAGCCTGATGACTGACAGGGTGACATGGAGACGATTTGTTTGCGGTCACTCCTTCCGGGACTGAGATATCTGGCTATAGATAGATAGTGTCTGACTCTAGGAATAAACTTAGCAAGCTCCCTGACGTCTGGCTGTCCTTATACACGCCACAGCTTCACGTATCACCATTTCCGCGCTGATGCCCACCGTCTGTATCCCAGCGGGTCTTGGGGAGCGTCAGTATAGTCTGCTTCAGAGAGATTTAGACCTATTGTTCTTTGCCCTAGTGTGGGATCGAACATCAGTCCCTTCGAACTGCGGATACATTTTCTATCCACCTGGCCATTAACTCCCCCACGTCACTGATTTGAAGGAATTAGCCCCCTAAAAATGCTGACATCTTTTTGGAATTTAATCTTGCAAGCTTCAGACAATTTTGAAAAGCTTAGAGGAGATCTGTAACAAGGAAAGTGTTATTGAAAGCTGTCTCTAAATTCTCCTTTATAATATGTATCTAAGCTGAAAAAAATGGCTTACCAGTAGCAAAAATAAAATAATACCAAATCAGACTGAAGAGGTTATAGATGACACACTCACACACACACACACACACACACACACACACACACACACACACACACACACACACAGGGGGAGAGAGAGAGAGAGAGAGAGAGATGAAATTCGCTACGAACGAGGTGCCCAATCGGAGTGTCCCGGACTGAAAAAAATTGTCTGGCAGAAAAAGATAGGAAAATATGATACTAAACAGGGAAAGAAAATAAATCGCTAGTGGGGAGGTGCCAAGTATCCCACGAGAATAGATGTTGAGGCTTGACTGTGTTTACTGCAGCGACTTGGCTCTGCATGGATTAATTGGCACGCAGACACTGGGCCTTGGGTTCCTTCTTTTTTTCTGTAAATACCGTGGCGTCTGCTGTTTTATCCTTGCTAACTCATATCGATTACTTCTCTCTCTCTCTCTCTCTCTCTCTCTCTCTCTCTGCGGTGGAGAGGTAAATGAGACATGGGTGTGAGTTGGGAAGCAGGCAATCTGATGGCGGAAGACAAGGTGATATTAAGTCGACTCCTCCTTGACCAGCCCTTCAGGACAGATAGACAGACAGATATATATAGAGAGAGAGATAGACAAGTAACCTTCACTCTCTCACGATAGCGTTTTCTGTAGCATCATATTCTATTGACGTCAGACTCTTTTATTCATCTCAAGGTGAGTCGTAAGAGCATCAGAGCATTATTTTCTTGTCTCTTAAATTAACACTTCATTTTCTTTACAGCTTGTGGAGGAAAAAGACACAGGAAGAGAGAGACGAGAAGAAGAGGCATGCACAAGGAGAGAAGCTGAGGACGGAGAGAGAAGAGGAGAAGGGGAGAGAACGGAGGAGGAACGTGGAGAGACTGAGGCAAGAGCGGAGACAAATGGAGAGAACTATACGGAAGAGCTGAGTACAAAGGAAGAGACAGTGAGGAGGCGAGAGGAGGAAAACAAAGAGGAGGAGAAAGAGAATGTGGTCAATGAAGAGGAGAGTAATAAGAAAGAGTTGAATGAAGAGGAGGAAACAGATGTAAGGGAGAAGAAGGGAGAAGAGGAAAGTAAAGAGGAGGGAACGAAGCATGAGGAAGTTGGTGAAGAGATTAATAAGAAAGAGTTTAGTAAAGAAGAAATTTATTTGAGAGAGAGAGGAGAGGAAGAAAAATTGAGTAAAGAGGGAGAGACAGATGTAAGAGAGAGAAAGGAAGAGGAAAAGGAAGGTAAAGAGGAGGGAACGGAGAAGGAAGAGGCAAATGGAGAGGGAGAACCGCTAGGAAAGAAGAGTGATAAGGAAACACACGGTAAAGGGGAAAAAAGATTCGCAGGAGAGAAGAAGGAGGAAGAGGAGAGCAAAGAAGGAACAGGGAACGAAAAGAATGAGAAAGAGAGAGACGAAATCGAAGGAGTGGAAGTAGATATAAATGAAGGAATAGCAGGAGGAAAGGAAGAAAGAAATGAAAAAGAGAATGGAATAGGGGAACAAGGAATAAGAGAAGACAATGATGACGCAGGAAGAATAAAAGGAGAGGAAGAGGAAAAGGGAGGCAGCAGAAAGGCGAAACTCGTTACTGAAGGCGCAGGAGATAGCGAATCAGCATTTACTGCGAACAGGGAAAAAGGAACAGAAGGGGGAAACGAGGAACAGCCAAAGGAGGAAGCACAAATAAAAGTGGAAACAGAAGAAAAACAAAACAAAACACAAGCGAACGATGCACCCGGGAAGAAGACAGATGCAGGAGACGAAGTGAAGAAAAATCGTGAAAAAGCCGAAAAAGAAGAAGACAAACCAGAGGAACCACAGTCGACAGAAGACACAGAAGGAAGAGTAGAAGAGGCGTGTGAGAAAGAAAAACAAGAGGACAAAAAAGAGGAAAGAGGAAAAGAAGATAGAAAAGAGAAAGCTGAAAAAACGAGACGGAAAGACTCAGAGGCCAAAAAGCAAGGATCAAAGGCAAAGAGACAAGAGTCAGAATCCAGCAAGCTGAAAACAGGAGCAAAAAGGCAAGAATCAGAAGCAGGAAAACAAGACTCTGAGCCTGGAAAGCAAGACTCAGAGGTCAAAAGGCGAGAATCGAAGGCCAAGAGGCAAGAGTCAGAATCCAGACGACAAGAGGCGGCCGCTAGGAGACAAGAATCAGAATCCCGAAAGCAGAAGGCAGCAGCAAGAAGACAAGCATCGGCGGCCAGAAAGCAGAACTTGGAGCTGCGGAAGAGACTGATTCGGGAAGAGGAGCCCAGGAGGAAAGGCCTTCGAGCTCGCAAACTCAAGAACTCCTTCAGCACCCACGACCTTCCAGCCTCCGTGAGCGAGTGCTTCCAGGATCCCTCGCTCCTTTCCTCGCTCCAGGCCCGGTTGCTGTCGCTCGTGGGCAGGGGCAGTAGGTAGGTGGCGCGCGCGCGTGCGTGCGTGTGTGTGTGTGTGTGTGTGTGTGTGTGTGTGTGTGTGTGTGTGTGTGTGTGTGTGTGTGTGTGTGTGTGTGTGAGAGAGAGAGAGAGAGAGAGAGAGAGAGAGAGAGAGAGAGAGGAACAGACAGATGGCTTAGTGGGTAGGCAAGAAGATAGGCGGCACTGTTTGGAAGATAGGAAAGTAGAAATGAAAGTAGGTAGTTAGAGAGGAAGGTTGGTAGACTGGTAGGATGGTCACCTGGTAGGTAGGTGGGTAGATAAATAACCGTGTAAGTAGGTAGGTAGGTAGGTAGGGAGGAAGGGAGGAGGGACAGAGATAGGTAGAAGCATAGGTGGTAAGTAGGTAGGCAGGAAGTCAGAATGGCAGGTTGGTAAGTAGACTAGCTGGAAGGGAGAGAGGATGGTAAGTAGGGATGAAGGGAGCTGAACTGATCAGCAGGCTCGTTGGTAGGCAAAAAGGTCGATAGATAGGGAGGTAGGTTTGTCGTGAAATAGACAGACAGATAATATGATTGGTTGATAGAGAGAATGCTTTTAAAAGACTCAGGCAAACAGATGGGAAGGGAGGATGGTTGGATGGTCAAGGAGATAAAGAGATACCGGTGAATATAGGTAGGTAGGTAGGAAGGTAGGTAAGTGGGTAGGTACGTATGTATGTAGGTAAGTAGGTAGGTAGGTAGGTAGGGACGGAGGGAGGGAGGGAGGGAGGAAGATTGGGAGATAATTTAGTTGGATGAATGAACGTTGCGGAAATACAGGTACCCTAGATAGCTTAGTTGGTAACTCGGTCGGTAGGTAAGTAGATAGAGTAGGTGGGTAGGTAAGTAGGTTAGTAGGTAGGAAAGAAAATAGGATTTGTAGGGAAGTGGAAGGAGGATGGATAAGTAGCACAGTACCATGAGAAGTAATGTAGGTAAGTAGGGAAAGAGTTGGTGGGGACATGAAGTGGTTGGTATGCAGCGTGGAGATTAGTAAGTACGGTAGGTAGGTAGGTAGGTAGGTAGGTGAATGTATGCTATGGCAATGTAAGGTATGTCAGGGTGATGTGCTGCAGTGGAAGGTATAGAAGTGTGTGGTGCGATAGTGTGTGGTATGATAGTGTGTGGTGTGGCAGTGTGTAATGTGGTAGTATGTGTGTGTGGAGTGACAGTGTATAGCTTTTCACCGTGAGGGGTGGCATTATGAAATACGACAGTTTGAGGTTGGCTGTGTGAGATGTGATAGTATGATTTTCGGCAGTGTGTGGTGTGGCAGTGTGTGCTGTATTGTGTAATCTTGAGGTGTGCCAGTGTGTCGTGTGGTGCTATGAAGTATGACAGTGTGACGTGTGGCGGTGTGTTGGGCAGCAGTGTGAGATGTGACAGTATAAAGTATGACCGAGTAAGGTATAGAAGTGTGAGGTGTGGCAGTGGGAAGCGTAGCACATACTCTTTACAATATATCGGCAATAAAATACACCATGAGAAAGTAAACCCACAACCAGCATAGAGAAAGATAAAGACAGAGACACAGACATAGACCTGTGGGCTGGGGTGGAAGGGGCTGGATAAGGTTAAAGGTTGAAGAGAGGTCGACAGAATAGTTGATAAAGGGGGAAGGAGGGAGAACGGTGACTGGGGATTAGAAGACACGGAGACTGATAACGAGAGAGAGAGAGAGAGAGAGAGAGAGGACTGGAGATTACAGAGATAATAATGTAGCACTAGAATGAGAAAGAGAGAGGGCGGCTTGAGGATTAAAGAAACAGTTAGGCTATGTAGCACGAGAGAGAGAGAGAGAGAGAGAGAGAGAGAGAGAGAGAGAGAGAGAGAGAGAGAGAGAGAGAGAGAGAGAGGACTGGAGATTACAGAGATAATAATGTAGCACTAGAATGAGAAAGAGAGAGGGCGGCTTGAGGATTAAAGAAACAGTTAGGCTATGTAGCACGAGAGAGAGAGAGAGAGAGAGAGAGAGAGAGAGAGAGAGAGAGAGAGAGTCAAAGGGGACTGGGAGGCAAAAGAACGAGAAGGGGAACATGAAAATATATGAAAGAGGAGGAAGGGAGAGAGAGCAACGAGAGGAGGGGAGGGGAGAGGAGGGGAGCGGAGGAGAGAGGAGGGGAGAGAAGGCGAGGGGAGGGGAGGGGAAGTTAAGAGGGAGGAACAGATTTACAGGCCTTCAGTATATATTTAATTTTCTGTGAGGGTCAGATGATTTTATTTAGCTGGTAAGGAAGGAAACTTTATTAGAGGAGGAAAATGATGACTCCTGAAGGAAATTTAATGTGTGTGTGTGTGTGTGTGTGTGTGTGTGTGTGTGTGTGTGTGTGTGTGTGTGTGTGTGTGTGTGTGTGTGTGTGTGTGTGTGTGTGTGTGTGTGTTATATTCAGTGCAAATTTAGTAACAGAGGTTTGAATGATGGGTGAATGAATGGAGATATGATCTGTTTTTTCTGGTTGCTTTAATTATAGTACTCTTGCTTTTTAATACCTTTTTTACTATTCCTTTTTCTAACCACATTCATAACACTAATAACAGGGTGGTGATGATGATGATAGTGGTGGTGGTGATGATGATGATGATGATGAATGAGGAACTATTTTTTTTAATTCATCTTTCTCTCATTTCATTCTGGTTGTTTCATCTTTCCTCCTTTCCTCTTTCTCTTCTCTCGCTTTAAAACTCATCTTTTTCTTTGCCTCTCAGTC
Organism: Coenobita brevimanus; assembly: GCF_032717465.1. Lineage (NCBI taxonomy): Eukaryota > Metazoa > Arthropoda > Malacostraca > Decapoda > Coenobitidae > Coenobita > Coenobita brevimanus. The sequence continues at coordinate 659,905 of NC_137014.1, read as the reverse complement.
TAAAACACCTCGGCTACATGTTTTTTTTCCCTCCTTTTTTCCCCTTTCTCTTCTTTTTCCTCTTGTTCCCTCGTCCCCCTTTCTCTCTTTTATCTCTCAGTTTAGACTATATTTCCATTTGCTTTTTCTAATCTCTCTCTCTCTCTTTCTCTCTGTCTCTCTCTCTCTCTTTCTCCGTCAATCTTTACAGTATATTTCCATCTATCTATCAATTTATTACTATGGATAGTGTTCCATTATCTATCTATCCATCCATCTACCCATATTATAATCTACCTCTCTGTATACGTACCATATCTTCAACAGTCAATCAATTTATCTCTCTATCCCTCTATCTGACTCTATCTTATCTACCTATCTATCTATATAGCTTATCCATATCTATCCTTCTAATAATGAGTCTCTCTATATTTCTATGCACATCTCTATACAATTATAAAGCTTATCCTCATCTATCCAGCTATCCATCCATCCATCCATCCATCCTCATCTGTTTCCCTCCGTAGAATGCATCCCCGTCTATCTATGCATCCTTCCATATATCCGAAGGTAAATCTATCATTTTATAATATATCCACAAAGCTTATCTTTCCATAAATATATATCACTGTTTTATTTCACAACTTATCCATCTATCAATATATCAATTACTCAATCAATCAATCAGACAACCGGTCAGTCATTTTATGTATGTATGTATGTATGTATCTACCTATCTATCTATTCATCTGTCATCAGTCTATCTACCTGTCTTCCAGTCTGCTTCACCATTATTCTTCTCCCCGCCAGGTATCAACTCAAGCGCCCCTCCCTCCACCCCGTCATGTCTCTGGAAGCTCTCAGGAGGAAAGTCAAAGAAGCCAGACTCCTCCTCCTCCCCCCTTCCCCCTCCAGCCCTACCTCCAGTACCTCCGACCCACCCCTCCTTCCCTCCAACCACCCCCCGTCCCCTACCGCACACTCCACCACCCTGTTCAGATCGGTGACGGAGCCGGGGTCAAGACCTGGTGACAGTATAAAGGCGTTCGGTTCCCTCCCAAAGTACTGGGGAGGTGAGGCAGCGGGGGAGAGGGTGAGGGGGGAGGGAGGCATGGGAGGAGAGGAGGAAATTGAGCTCCTGCAACAATACCTGAGCCTCCAGCAGCTGGCCATATCCAGAAAGCATTCGGCGCAGCTAAGACAGATCCGCGACTCGCTCATCAGTAGAAGGATTCGAAGTCGACCTTGTTCTATTATCGGTAGTCCCCCTCAGTCCCCGGCCACCCTAGCTCACCCAGAAACTGAAGGTAGTATGCTATTGGGTACCGAAGGCAGTCTGTCAAGCTGCCTCACCCAGAGCATTGGCGACGTGTCCCGTATCCCCAGAGACCCAACCGGGGCATCCACCTCGCAGTCACAGTCACCTGATTCCACGCCTGACCTACACGAGCGTCACCAGAGACCTGCCCAGTCACCCAGACACACCCCAGACACGCCTAACCTTTCCCTGAGTCCACCACAGACACCCACCTCCCCCAGCCCTACCCAAGCAGTCTCCAGCAGAAGTCCGGAGAAGCAGACGACTCGCCACAAGAGAACGCCGAAAGCAGACAGACAGCAGCTGAGAGACTTCCTGCTCGATGTGGGGTTCGTTCAGTACTACAATCTGCTCAACAGGCACGGGTGAGTGGCATAAATTCGAAGCTCCAAGGGGCTGAAAAAAAAAAAAAAAAAAAAAAAAAAAAAAAATAAGCTTAAACTAGTGCCTATAGATCACACGGGGGGGGGGGGGCTCATTTAAGCAGACAGTCATCTTTTGCTAAGCCTCAATTTTCCCCTAGAAGATGACCCACAACGTCGATGCTAGTTTCAAGGGAAGGGATGGAGAAATATATTTACGGTACAATTAACTCCCTGTCGTAATTATGGCTTGTTTTTCTAGGAAGGTCAAGGAAAGGAGACAGCAGAATCTCCCCGTATCTCTAGTTCTTCTTGTAAAAGTAAGTCAAAGTTACGACAAGGAATCGACTGTAAATAATGTTCGAGAATCCCAACCCAAATTCCCAACTGTGTGGTTGGATGAAGAGAGACAAAGAGGGATACAGACTTTGTCCCCGAGTCTGACCGGCACAAGAATCGATGATTTGCTCTTCTGTTTGCGAGCTGGAAATGTTAACCTGTGAACCACCAGCTCCTCCAGTGTGGTATTTGATCATTTATTGCCTCAGAGGGCATAGGGTCATTTATCCTTGTGGGATTTACTACTGCAGTCTACACAATAGGCACCGGTTGCGTTAGGCTTGGTTAGATTAGACAGATTAGTTCGTTTAAGTTAGAGTGGGTTGGGCAGATTAGCTAGTTTAGGTTAGAGAAGGTCAGATTATCTTAGTTCATTAGGGTTAACTTAGATTAGTTCACTTAGGCTAGGCTAGTTTAGCCAGATTAGTTCATTTAGGTTACGTTAAGTTAGATTAGTCAGTTTAGGTTAAGCTGGGTTGGGTTAGGTTTGGTTAGCAGATTGGCTCGCCTTGATTAGGTTAGGCTAGATTAATTCATTTAGAATAGGTCAGGATTTCAGTGTCAGGCACGTATTAAGCCGCTCGTTGCAATATATATAACAATTTTTCTCCTGTCAACTAAACGACCTATCCCTGCACCACAGCTACGACCTGCCCACCGCCGCACACATGGACGCCCTGGACCTGGCCGGGGCGGGCATCACAGAGCCGCTGCACAGGATGGCCCTCAAGTTCGAACTCGATCTGGTGAGTGGATGGACAGACTTTGTCATTTTAACTCATCTAAGACAAGGGATGTATTTTCGCTTTGATCTGGTGAGTGGATGGTTAATTTTAATTAATCCACTTGTGCCCATGGAGCTGACGAGGATCTTAGGCTACGCGTGGTGGTGCTGTGTACCCTGAATGAAGTAGCTGCGGTATTCACCCAGGAGACAAACTTCCTCATATTTCTCTGTACCTCGCCGTGTAGAATGACCCTGATCAAACCCTGGCGATGTACCGGTTCCCTACCCGGTGCATGTATTGTGTTGTACTTGTAGGAAGGCCTCCCATATGTAGTGGTTTTCCTGTGGTCGACGGGCCTGCTCGCCCAGACAGGCCGGGGCTAAGCAACAACAATGACAATGATAATAACAACTTCAGCCCGTGGACGTATTTTCATTATGCCGTCACCAAATCAATATTCTAACGGGGAGGGGGGGGGGACTTCTTGTAGCGAAGGGATTATGCTAATTGAGTTGACTCCTAACCCTTCCAAATTAGTCTAAGCTACATAACTGGAGACAGCAAGAACTTAGCAGAAATACGCCACTGGATTGCAAGCCCTGATCCACAGAGGGCGTATTTTCGTTATATTTATGCTAACGCCAGACGATTTAGTTATTCGCCTGCATAAAGACAGCTGGTGGTGAAAGGAGTGTGCCAAACCCTCCTGAACCCCTTAATGCCAGTGACGTGTTGCTCCCAGACGATTTTACTCAGCTTTGGAGAAACGCTTGCAACGGGAGGATTTAGCTATAGTCTTCATTAGCCTCATTACTGCGAGAGGTCTGTCTATACTTGGAGTAAAATAAATAATCTTTCGGTAGTAGTAGTAATAACAGACTCATAAAACACGTCACCGAATTCAGTGAGAGAGGTCTCTCCTAACCTGAAAAAAAAATCGTCTGGTGGTAGAAAGAATAGCGCGCGCACACACACACAGACACACACACACACACACACACACACACACACACACACACACACACACACACCATCATCATCATCACATCATCATCATCATCATTAGTAGTAGTAGTAGTAATAGTAGTAGTAGTAGTAGTAGTAGTAGTAGTAGTAGCAGTAGCAGCAGTAGTAGTAGTAGTAGCAGTAGTAGTAGTAGCAGTAGTAGTAGTAGCAGCAGCAGCAGTAGTAGTAGTAGTAGTAGTAATAGTAGTAGTAGTAGTAGCCCCAGGTTCATCTGAAACGTGAACCCAGTGGCGTGCAGGCTGAACCTCTCTTCCTGCAGCCCACCACGCTCAGTTAGTGGGATAGGGAGGGAACTGAGGGACGTTTGTATAACCGGGCAGTGGACCAACTCAGCTATATCAGTGCCACCGCGTGAAGGCGTCCCTCTCCAGTACCCGTCTGTTACTTGCAAGAAAAAAAAAAATCAATAAAGCGCGTCACCGGACTGAAGAGGCTAACAGGCAGCTCCAAACAGTATTATTCACTTGTTTTTCTCGGACCAATTCTTTGATGTTTATTCTGATTATGATTTTATCGGTAAAAAAATATGTACCATTATTATTTTTAGGAATCAAAGCCACATACATTTTTCTCCTTTCATTCTTTTTTTATTTATTTATTCGTTGCCTAATACAAGGGCCCATTTTTCCTGATTTATTTACCCGCAATACAAAACTTTACTTAATCGTCTATGACACCTTAATTATCCACTCATGACCTAATTAACAAGACATAAGACCCTGCTGACCGGACACACGACTCTATTTAGCTAGATACAAAAAGGAGGAGGCGGAGGAGGAGGAGAAAAAAGCAATAATAATAATAATAATAATAATAATAATAATAATAATATTTCATTCACAGTTGGAAAGGCCTCTCGTACTGAAGGGGTAGAAGCAGACAATTTTTTAAAAATCTTTTAAGTTCGAAAAAATCTCGCCTGAGCTAAATAAAATAATCAGAAGTTAGGAAGAATTAAATAAATGACGTGATCGTGGTGAAGGGGTTAGGGTTGACTGTTCTGGGCCCTTATTTTCGTTGGTTAATTCCCTAACACCTCTTCCTAAGCGATTTATTTTACTTATTACTACTTCCTCTCCTCGTCTGTGTTATTTTAGGCATTCTAACATAACCATACATCCCATAAATAATGTACAAAATTGTTATTAACCGGCCGTATCCAAAAATAAATCACTAAGGAAGAGATGCTACGGAGCCTCCTTAAGCTACGAGCCTACAGGCCACAGTCTTCCGTGGTACACGACCTGTCAATGTTACAACCAGGTCCCTACTTAGACTGGCAGGTGAACAAGGACAGGAGGGAAATACCGGTGTACTGAGTTCCTTAGCCTGACCGGAGTGAGAATCGACCTCGAGTTCTTCTACCTGTGAGTTGGACGAACTAACCAATACACCACCGCCTCCCTTCACAACAGTTAATATTTTTGTAGTCAGTCCTTTTGTGTGTGTGTGTGTGTGTGTGTGTGTGTGTGTGTGTGTGTGTGTGTGTGTGTGTGTGTGTGTGTGTGTGTGTGTGTGTGTATCTGACTTTTTTTTTTTCCCAAGTCGATCGATTGAGTCACGTTCATTAAAGCTGCCACGCTGGTAGACAGTCGGTCAGAAGGCGAGAGCATATACAGGAATGCCTTGTGCAGCTATCAACATCATCACAACTACTGTCATCATCATCATCAAAACTTCTGTCATCATTATCATCATTAACGTCGTCTTTGTCATCATCTTTATCGTCATCATCACCACCATCATTATCGTCAACATCACCACCACCACCACCACCACCATCATCATCATCTTCATCATACCATATGGGGTCGGAGGGGAGAGGAATGCAAAGACGTGGAAGAACTATTAACAGACTGCCCACTGATACTGTCCACACATCCATTCACTCATCACTTAAGCCTCCACGATTGACCATTTGCGAGTTTGGGGCTACAAGGAAGTTGAGAATATTGACACTGATAATCTTCGTAGTATTATCAAAAACCACGCTTTCAACATATAAATATCGAATGAAAACTGCTTGGCCATATTATGAAGTAAATGCTGAACAATGTTATGATTCGGCCTGACCGTAAACAAAAGTACAGCATCGAAGACCGTACATCCTTTCACAGTGTTCGAGAAACTGATCATTATTTTCCTTCTTTACGGCTAAATCGAATCATTACACTGTTAAAGCAAGTATCCAATAATATGTCAGTTATTTTCACACGGTATTTATCTATTTAAAACGCAATTTATCTCAATACTACGTAAATTATCAGTGTGGATATTTTGAACTTCCCTTTGGACCAAAATTTACAAGTGCCCAGTTTTCGGCTGTTCCTCATAGACCTAAAATTTTCTATTCTTTAACCCCTTCAGTGTGATGACGTCTTTTTTAAAACATGGTTCTTGATATTTACAGACAATTTTAATCAGTTCTGGAGGACGGTACGAGCTGGAGTTTGGATAAAGCCTTCCTTCACCTCTTCACTTGTTGCATGCCCTCCTAAACTGTCACTGTCTTATTGTAACATGAATGGAAACTACGCCATCTCTCTCTCTCTCTCTCTCTATGTTAGGAGTGACCCAGGTACTCATCTGTCCTTTTAATGGGCCGTATTTATTAACTTTCCTAGGCTTAAGTTGTGCATAAAAATACATGTGTTTTAGTGTATGTGTGTGTCTTCGTTTTTACACCCACCAAACATTTCACGGTCAAGGCAGAGTGAATATGTAAGTGAAAACACACACACACACACACACACACACACACACACACACACACACACACACACACACACACACACGAAAAACACATCGATGTGAATGAATAGCCAACTGTTATGGACGCTTGTTTACGGTGCAAATTGGGTAGGGTCTTTTATCAACACGGCCCATTGTGTAGCATATGCAGGATTGTTCATCTACAACGTTCCTCTCCCATTCTACTGGGCGACTTCTCGTGTATTGCGGAAACGGCTCAGACTGCAGGTGTAGGCGTGAATGAGGTAGAGGAAGTAGGAAGTGAATAAATGATGCAGGTGAGGCTGTGTAGGAAATGAGTAAATGATGCAGGTCAGGGTGTGTAGGAAGTGAGTAAGTGATGCTGGTCGGGGTGTGTAGAAAATGAGTAAATGATGCAGGTCAGGGTGTGTAGGAAATGAGTAAATGATGCAGGTCAGGGTGTGTAGGAAATGAGTAAATGATGCAGGTCAGGGTGTGTAGGAAACGAGTAAATGATGCAGGTCAGGGTGTGTAGGAAATAAGTAAATGATGCAGGTCAGGGTGTGTAGGAAATAAGTAAAAGATGCAAGTCAGGGTGTGTAGGAAATGAGTAAAAGATGCAGGTCAGTCTGTGTAGAAAATGAGTAAATGATGCAGGTTAGACTGTGAAAAACGTTGAATGAGCCGTCTTAGTACACATGAAATCGCCAGCGGGAGTGGATGAGAAGTGTTATGAATGGGCCATCCGGTATAGGCTACCCCATGTAATTTCTCCTATGTCCCTCTTCACCAAGCACTTCAGTACTGTTTGTTGTATTCTAAGGGATGATTGTGACTTGGTAGAAAATTGACCGTCTGCCTTAGCCCACGTGCAGTCGATATGCATTAAATTCTAAACCTCCTCTTCTACGTATGGTCCCTGGGCTGTCTAATCACCTCATTCCCGTCGCGTCAATGTTCACTGTGACTTACTCTTGTTATTTCCTGTCAGTGCTATTTAATATTATAGATATTTCTTTGTACTGTAGTGGTTCATGAAGGCTCTATCTAACTCCACTTTAACAAATCTCTCCAGAAAGGAAGAAAGTCTGGAGATACCAAGAATTAGTGTAAAAAAAAAAAGAAAAAAAAGAAAGAAAGAAAGAAAAAGGAAAAAGGCCGCTGTACTGAGGTGGTGAACCACTTACTGTTACATTTTTCTTAATCTAATTCTTGCTACTTTCGGAGGCTTTTATTGAGCTTGGGAGAATTTACCGACCTGGAGAGGTGACCTGTAGCCTTCGTTTTATCTCTCATGTCTGTATCCCAGCTCTAGGTGTGAAGAGACTAAGGTAAATATCCCATTTCGTGTATAACCATATGACTGTTAAGGAAAGCCAATAAAATGTGAGGAGTGCAGTCAGGTCGGAAGGAAGGGAAGGAGATTAGGGAAGGATTAGAGGAAGGGGAAGTGAAATTCAGGGAAGGAAGGAGATGATGAGGAAGAGAATTTCAGGAGAGGATGGAGATGATGAGGAAGTGAATTTCAGGAGAGGGAGGGGGAGATGATGATGAACTGAATTTCAGGAGAGGAAGGGGAAGATAAGGAATTGATTTTCAGGAGAGGAAGAAAATGACGAGAAAGTGAATTTCAGTCCAGGAAGGACAGGATGAAGTGACTTTCACGAGAGGATGGAAAAGATGATGGGAAAGTGAATTTCAGGGAAGGAAGGGAAAAATGAGTAGACCCACTTGAATTTCAGGAGAGGAAGGAAAAGATGACGGAGACGTGAATTTCAGAAGGAAGTATCATGACTGAACCCAGCTGCTCAGGCAGTATTTTACGGATATACTGTTGAACCCTAACAAACATAAGAGAACCAACTGACTGAATACGGTACCCAACAAACATTCCCCCACACAACCCTGATTTACAAACTTCATTTCCCTGTGTCAGTTTTAGATGTGAACAGACGAGTAAAAAATGCATATCGTAACTCTGTCGATCAATCTATCTATCTATCTATCTATTGCCAGACGCCTTAATCCCGTGTATGGGGTGGCCACAAACAAACCACCTCCACGTCGCGCTGTCCTCTGCCATTTGGGTGCCCTCCGTCAAAACCCCCCCCCATAGGCCTACCTCTACACTCCATCCCTCCATCTCATCCTTGGTCTCCCCCCTCCTCCTAACTCACACACACTCTTCTAGTCAGTTTCTCATTCTCCATCCTCTCCACATGGCCAGAGCATCTCAAAATACTTCTCTCAACAAATTCAGTCAAATCCACATGAACAACACAACGCTCCTTTACTTCCTCACCTGTCTGTCTCTCCACGTAGCTCAACCCAGGTGTACCTTATCATTTTCTTTTATGGAGTCGTTGGTATACTGGTACTATTTTGTTCTACTGAATCGATCGCAGCATAGGAGCGACATTTACCACAAACATGGGGTGCATCGTTCCGCTTTAAATGCTGTCTCACTGTTCCCTGCACACCACCTTTAATTTTCCTCCCACAGCCTTTGATATGACCTGTTTTCACCTTACATATATGCCCAGTCCATCTTCGCACCCCTTTGAGTACCAGCGGTGGGATTCTCAAGAAATTGCGATCGATTTTGTGTCGTCCCCATGACTTGTTTTTGTAGGAAAGACAAGGATGTAAATGTGCAGGATGTTTCTGAGTCTCTAATTAGTCCTACAAAAAAAAGAATTCCGAGTTACCAGAGCAAAAAGTACCGTAAGTTATCACTGTTTTCTGCGGGAAGGAGATGGAAAGGAACACGTAGAATTTTTCCACGTCCAGTAAATCAACCACAAGCTAAATAAAAGGGCCTGAAGGTAGCAGAAATATAATGAAAATAGGTAATCATACTGATGGCGTGGTGGGCACAATGTCACAGTCCTACACCACACACTGCCAAGCTTCACACTTACAGTACACACTGCCACACTTCACACTCCTTCTTTGGTATCCTTATCTCATTCAAGTACGGTACCCGGTAGCTAGTTCAGTTAGCCTACTCTTCTAGGAGCTGCCTAGCATAGGCCAATTTGCCTCCTGCTGTTATCCTCTCTTCTTATGTTCTGCACCACACTCTGCCACACCCCTCACTGCCACACCACATACAATCATACCACACACTGCCACACCTCACACTACCACACCTCACACTACCACACCACACTCTGCCACACCTCACACAACCACATCACCCCACACCACACACTATTATACCTCACACTATTACACCACCCACTGCCACACCTCAAACTTCCACACCACACACTGATACTCCTCACACTTCCACATCACACAGTGATACACCTTACACTTCCACACCACACAATGCCACATTTCACGCTTCCACACCACACACAATGCCACACCTTTCACTGAGGATAATCTCTTCCTCTCTTAGGTGAAGGAGAGATCAATCTTACTCATGCCACACCAGACAATTTTATTTAGCTTAGGGACTGCCTCTCATAAAAAGGGACTAATGTTTCTTTCTCATCCCCTGAAGGTCTCTCATAAAGTACAAAGCCTGAGACCATGAGAAATGGGGAGGAGATTAATTACATCCTTGTCACCACTGAGCGATTTCATTCAGCTACATGGAGACTTCTGTTGGTGAATAAGACCCATTTCTATTCCTCCCACAGGTGAAGCAGCCCCCAAAGGTCCCCGACGAGGTGCCAGAGACCATAGAGGAGTGGCTAAGGTCCCTAAGCCTTGAAGATTACACTGAAAACTTCCACCAGAACGGCCTGTATTGCCCTCTAGCGGCGGTGGGACTAACTAAGCGAGACCTGCAGCTGATGGGCGTTTACATGCAGGGACACAGGAAGAAGATACTGCTGGCTCTCTCTGGTCTCTCTCAAGCGCTGTTTAAGAAGGAGTAAGATCAGTGAGGGCAGTATTCTTTCGGTCGCTGTGTAAGGTAATATTCCCGCAGTCGCTGTTTAAGGAGTAAGATCTATGATGGTATCGTCTTTCGGTCACTCTGTAATGTAATATTCTCTCAGACGCAGTTTAGGAAGTAAGATCGACAAGGGCAGTATTCACTCACCCGCTGTGTAAAGAGAAGTAAAGACTGTGATAGTAATATTCCCTGAGGCTCTGCTTAAGGAGTATGATCGGTAACGGTATCACTCCTTAAACAAACTCAACGACGCTCCTGTTAGGTCTGTGAGGCGCTGTTTGAAAAGTAATAGAGCCTGGAAGGAGAGTATTCCCACTGCTTTGTGAAATATAGCTCAATAGCTGCTTAAAAAGGAGTAAGAAAAAGACCACGAAGATCTTGCTAGCTCTTTCGCGGCTCTCTCAACAGCTGTGTAAGAAGAGAAAAGAAAAAAAAAAAGATCTCTACAGTAAGAATCACACCCTTAAAACAATCACTGCGAAGATACTGCCATTTTTAGAAGCAAGAGTCGTAATTAAAAAAAAAAAATGCAAAGATCGTACTATTGGCTATAAGAAAAAAGTCAAAAGCAGAAGGGAAATTTAAGTGGAATTTTTCTCATCCCTTACTGTTCAGATGCTGGTATATATATAAATCGACTCTGTATACATAAATAACATACAGGAAAACAATAATGCACACTCGGTAGCATTAGTCCTTTCGTTTCTCCTGCTTCTCTGTCCATGGCCTCTGACAGTCAGCCTCATGGATTAGGATGTAATTTTGTTGACGATGGCAAAGTAGGTCGCTATCAAGTGGTTAGACGTGTGGCTTGCTCTCTAATAGGACGCGAGTTCGAACAAAGGTTGGGGCAGGGAACAGTTAGATTTCAGTTCTGTAAAAACAAGCTTTACTGAACTTCCGCACGATCCACCGATAAGTCATGAAAACACCCCGCTAAAGCCACCACGTCAGTCCTGAATGAGACAGCCCTTGAATGTATTCAATATAGACGGTGGGTGTTAGTGCCAGTACTGATATGTAAAGAAGTGTGGCCCGGAGATCTGTTTGACTTAAGGGAACGGACTGTCATGCCTATGCCCCAAGTCTGACATACAGGGAGGAAAAATAAAGGTAATCGTAAACTATACTCTTTTCATCTTAACTTGGCCCAGATTTTCGTCCTTTTGCAGCTTACTTCACTTAGCTCAGTGACAGAAAAAGACAATGCTACAGCTCTCCATCCTTCCATGGCACTTCTTCATGACTACCACCACATTCCAGTGCTAATCAACTGCTACAGCTCAGCATTCAAGATAGAGATGGGAATTTTAGGCCTAGTTAGAGTAAAAAGAGTATAGTTCATTACGTAGAGAGAGAGAGAGAGAGAGAGAGAGAGAGAGAATGGCATACAACGAAGGCCTGCTGTATTACTGATTTCTCTTCATATTATGGTTTGCTAGACTCCTGATACTGAGGTAATGTATAATATCTATGACTATATATTGTATTCTTGTATGTATTTGTGAATAAATCATTCTACTTTTATGTGTATTATTTCTTAAAGCCAAAGTCTTATCTGATTTATCAGTCTTGTTGTGATTTAAGTTTCACCGTATGAAATTTCTTTGAAACCGCAAATAATAATAATAATAATAATAACAGTAGTACCGGCAGTAACCCTAGTAGTAGTAGTAGTAGTAGTAGTAGTAGTAGCAGCAGCAGCAGCAGCAGCAGCAGCAGCGGTAGTAGTAGTAGAAGTAGTAAAACAATGCAATAAAAACAATAACTATTGCTACTTGTACTACTACTACTACTACTACTACTAATTTAATAAAGCTGAATGCAGTGATTAGTGAATTTGAGAGAGGTACACTCAAAATGTGCTTTTAGAAATTAAAGTAACCTCTTGCAAAAAAAAAAAAAATCGAGTTTTATAAAGTATGAAGATTGCACTATGTCGCCGCGTGCCAAAATAAACTGGGCACATCTCTCACCAAGGAACCAGGCCTCTTTCCTAATATATTCGGCGCAGGGATAGGTGACGTTACCCGAGTTTCTAAACACACACGAAAAAAATGACTCCGTAAGGGAAATATTGTTCTAAAAATTGCCATTATTCACTAGTATTCGATGGCACAATTCATAGTCTATTCCTAATACTCTCTGACGATTAGGCTACATGCACAAAAGAAATCACACGGCCAAGTGGTAAGCTGAGACTGCTTTTAATGCCATCAATGCAAATGGTTTCCCTAAAGGAGAGAGAGAGAGAGAGAGAGAGAGGAAAATACGTCACTAGATTACAAAGCTTAAACGTTAAAATAACACTTACCGGACCCTGGAGCTGTGGTGGGCGTGAGGTGGAGAGGTTGGAGGAAAACATAATCCAGGAGGTATCGCCTTCACGTGGTAGCACCGATATGACTGGGTGGTTCCGCTGCCTGGTAATACAGAGGTCCATCACATCATTCCTTAGCCCCCCAAAGGAGGACTGTGGACTGCAAGAGACGAGAAACTTCAAACTGCAGTCCACTAGGTTGGTGTTTTTGAAGTTTCGGTCAGTCACCTCTAGGGATTTTGTGTGTGTGTGTGTACTTATGGCCGATTTCTTAGCTCTACCACCACAATTATATGCACTGAGAATTATCAATCCTGTATCACTTGCATCTCAGGGACACATAACCATAATCACATCTTTTCTGTTTAAATCTAAGAATCGTGAGAAATTCCACTGCACACATTTTGCACTGGGGTTCATATTCTTGTTGTCACTGTGATCTTCGTAACACATTTTTATTGGCATCTTATCAAGCCTCTTACACTCTGATATTCTCCCATGTTAATTTATAGGTTTCCAATATCAACATCGTTTGCCTCATTAACGAATAAGAGAACCAAAAGGGGCAATAAGCAACATAAATATTCGAGGAAAAGGTGTTACGAACTATCACTTAAAGATCCGGCTCTGGGAACAAACACCACGACATTTGTAATACATTAATTTTGCTCTTCAGTATTAACTCAGCCCCAAAACTAATTAAACATAAGGTTATAATGAACTTTACTTTTCATTATTAGCTATCGCCCATATCAATAATAAGGTTGACATTATTTTTGCTCTTCAGTATTAGTAAGGCCTAAATTCATCATATAACATTATCACCACATGCTTTCACAAGGCTGTCATACTTACACTCCTACACATCCCTCCTGAGCAAGCTCCATGGTCGCTACACTAGTCTGTATTCTCGTTGGGTAAGGAGACTCCCTATAATACGAGCCTTTTGTCTCAGAAGCGTCACCATCATCACGTTTTTCTTTGCCACTAGGCTTCCACTGCTATGAATCATCTGTACGCTTATGTGTACGTGATGGACGGGCACTGTGTGATGAACAGGAGTCAGGATCCGCCATAATAAAAGTGAAAACAAAGAATAAGGCACACAAACGGGAACGGATACCCACACGCGGAGAGCAAGCTGGAGACTGTTTGTTTACCCACCCTGCCCACATAACCATCTTGCACTCGTACTGTCCGGACTGCGAGAGTAGACAACTGCATTCGTAGGCCGCCGATTAGCTAAGCCGTTGGTTAAGATGGGCCATTATTCCTGGTGGTCGTTTTTCTCTTTTTTTTATTTTTTCTTTTCTTTGTAGCATCTCATCCTTAGCGATTTATTTAACATAGTACACCTTCTCGTGGTCTTTTATGTTGTTAACGCGCCATAAATAGGAACAAAGGAGTAAAGGAAGAGGTGCTATGGAGCCTTTCTATGGACAACGCGAGTTTATTTCTGCAGACCGAATTTCACCCATATCATTCAACTCTATCAGGCAGAGTTACCATAGCAACAGACATACAGTATACGTGCCACACATGTTGACAGATACGAAATTCTGACGTCGACTGTCCTTAGTCACGAAAAATAGGTCGAGATGATGATGATGATGATGATGATGATGATAATTATGATGATACTGGAAACCCCTTATAAAAGGTTTGTTGTTAGCTTTTTGCAATGAAAAATTAGTGTAGTTTCTACTCCAAACATGAAAGAAAATGGTATTGCAATTTTTTTATATAGTATCAAAGAAAACGAATATAGTATGTGATTTTAATGGATTACTACAACAACTATTCACAAACACATTGCAGCATTCCCAGCATCTGAACACATGGAACAATATTCAGTGTACTTAAATCAAACAAGGATCCAACACACCCTGCTTCATACAGACCTCAGCACGTCATCCAAGATAAATGAACGCCTAATTCTTGAAGTTATATGTCCCTTGTTTCTTCAAATAGATTTTGAGCACTTGACTCCACAGACACCTTACTGACAACCTCACACAACATACATCTGACGGCACCAACTCCACGAGACCCTCAACTTACATTTCTTATAGTAACAGACATTAGAAAAGCTTTTTGGTGCCATTCCTTGAGGCAAACTACAGTGCAGACATGGAGAACAGCACCAAACACTGGCTTACCAACAAAACATCTGGTAGACTAGCACATGTTACAAGTCAGGGCAAGTCATCACAAACACGATACTTCCCTGACGGAATTTCACAGGGCTCCTTTATTTCACATACACTTTCAACCTCTACATGGATGATACTCTTTTTTTCTACACACCAGAAGCCCACAAACACTACCTCACTTGCAGATGACATTATCATAACAGCCATTGAGTTTAAAAGACTGGAGGTCAAATGCAGCATGAAATGTAGAGTGAGAAAGACACTGCACAGATGTATGTGAAGGACAGCGCACTATTAACTCAGGCGACAAAGAGGTGGACAGAAAAGGTGGCAGGGTGCGTTATACTTGCTATGTTCATCGAGTCCATTCAATTGAAGGAGGAATCCACACATATACTAGTACTTCAGAAGAACACTGACCACTGAAATAGTGATAGCAGAAGCAAAGGCATTTGGGGGCAGAGGGAAGAATCATGTATTTATAGAACCTGTGTGTTATGAGCTCAACCACATTTTGCCACTGTATTCAACATGGGGAGAATAAGTTCCTGTACAAAGTCAGCTAATGTGCAGAGATGAACGAAGTACTGAATCGGTCCAGCACTCGTGGCTTTGGCAACAGTATTAATATAAACGCTGCATGAAAAGATGCTGAATTATAAGCTGTGTGCTACTGGGAATTTACAAACAAGTCAGAAACCAAGTTTTCCGTGCCTATCATCTCCAGACTGCTGAAGTAACTGTTGTGCTTGCCAATTTGAGAAGTTTGGGGGGGAAAGTGAAGGGTAGACTCATTATGAACTGAACATAGTGAACTCATAAAAACTTTGAAATCCTACCAGTGACGTTAACCGAATATCTTAACAGTTTTTATGGTTCCTGAAAATTATCAATATTTTTCAGGTGTCAGATAATTGTTTATATGTAATCTGAATGTGCTTGAAACCCACCAATATATTATTACGTGTGGTCGGAATCTCTTTCGTTTTTAATACCCAGTCATACTGCATATTATGTAAGCAAACCTTTCTTATCTCACAAGTACTTTAAATACCTGGAGTAGCAGTGTCCAGTTCTTAGCAAAAAGTAACGTAACAAAGTTTCACCTGCACAAATTTACCAACAGAATATGGAAAATTTGAGTACTGAAATATCGAAAGCCAGACTTTTACTAAAGAAAGTGATAAGATTTATATATTTCCTTTCTACAAGCTGATTTAGTCATTCGGATAAGCGTTTGCTCTTCCTCCCTCTTCCCTCTTCACATATTTTCCTCCTGTTCTTACACGTAACAATTTTTCCTTCTGTTTTTTTCCTCACATTTTACCTTTGACCTCAACAACTAATTATCTTTTCATCTTTTCCTTCGTCTTCTGTTCGTACTTCCTGATTCCCAGTTCATTATCATATCTTCTTTATACAGCCTCCACTCTCTGAAACTACAAACATGCGGTGCAAATGGGAAGCATGAAAGCAAAGGGCATGCGTATAGAGTAGCACAGAGCGAAGGAAGCAGACAGAGCTAGTGACTGCCCATTGCACTGAGAGATAATCTGGGACACACTCACTGACCGCCCACACCATCGTCCTTCTCGCACCACCACTGTCTCGCACCACTCAGCCATCTGCCTCTACTGTCTCGCACCACTCAGCCATCTACCACCACTGTCTCGCACCATTCCCTCGCATACCACCACTGTCTCGCACCACTTGACCATCTACCACCACTGTCTCGCACCACCACTTTTTCACACCACCCTACCACCCACGACCACCGTCTCGCACCACTGTTGTCTCGCACCACTATTCTCTCGCACTGCCACCGTATTGCACTACTGTCTCGCACCACTTTCGTCTAGCACCACCAGCGTCTCGCACCACTATCTCCCACTGCTCCACCACCCACCAGCACCACCACCATTCAAGGTCAGTGTTGTGAGCAAGGGTTTGTATTCGTGTCGATCAACCACTTCTTTTCAATGACGTTTTTTTTATTTCATAGTTACTACCACAAAGCGTCTTTTACATACCTAACCCCTTCAGTTACGTGACATATTCTAGCTTCCATTTTTGTTGCAATTAGACGATTTTCACTCATCTCAGGGAAGATATCTAATGGTGGAAGTGTGTGTGTGTGTGTGTGTGTGTGTGTGTGTGTGTGTGTACGAAATCTCTCCAAACCTTAATTAAATCGTCTGCAAAAAAGAATCTAAAATAAACGTGATGGCAGTGGAGTTAAGCCCGCTCCATAGCAACTCGTCCTCAGTAGTTCATTCTGCACACGACACAGTAATATTCTAGTGTGTACGATGCTTATTTCTTCATAAGACACAGTAATATTCTAGTGTGTACAATATTTATTTCTTCATAGAACTTAGTAATATTCTAGTGCGTACGATATTATTTCTGCATGACACTAATATTCTAGTGCGTACGATATTTATGTAATCCATGTTGATGCTGAACACACAGAAAATATATGAGGAGAGTGAGACGCACCATGATAGAATAAATCACTTAGGAAAGAGTATTGCGAATCCCCAAAGGCACCGAGAATGCGACCTTGAATTATTATTTGTCGTATCATCAAGAATTCTAAGCTCCAGTGACTCATATTTAATCATGTGACGTTAGCTAAATTAAAATCCTGGAGTTGACTTAATGATGAGAGTGCTAAGTGGTAGATGTCTTAACCCTCTCAGGCCAGTCTTCCCGTGGGGTAAGAAAGCTCCCTAACACCTTTTCTTGACCGATTTATTTTTCTTGTTACATCTTACTACCCTTTTTGCGTGTTATATAAATCCTTCTAATATCTCCTGATTCTGCATAAACAATGTATAAATGGGTGTTAACCAGCCATATTAAAAGATAAATCGTTATGGGAGAGGTGCTTGGGAGCTTCCTTAACCGACGAGAATACGATCCTCACTCTCCTACAACACACGCTAAGATGACTGAAATTATTTGACAAGATAAAAAAAAGGAATTGTCCATCTCACAATGGAGAAATACAGAGTGAAGATGCAACAGCTTCGGCCCGACTTGAACCCTCTTTTCGTTCTCTTTTGTACAGGTGCAGTGCAACCACACCACGCATGGAGACTAGACTGACCACCGCCATCATAGCGGTGTTGTGCTGGTGCTGTGTAGATGGCCACCCTCTCGCCACACCTTCACACGAAACACTTACACCTCGATTTATGCACCATCCACACTCCATACCATCCACTGATTCGTCCTCCGCTTCGTCCTTCAGTACCGTCCCCACATCTCTTAGCTTAATTTCGTCCCCATCCCCTCCTTCGTCCTTGGTTCAGGCCCCTGGTTTACTCTCAGTCTCCTCTAGCACAGTCCCGTCCTCACCCATTTCCTCATTGCCTCTCTCACTTGTAAATTTAGCTCAAACCACTACCTCATCCTCTGATCCAGTTCCACTTTCATCACCTAATCCAGGCCATGGAGAATACACTGTACCCACATTTATGCAGAATAGTAGCTCAGTTCCTCCTCCTGTTTTCAGTTCCTCCCTAGTTCCCTCCAGTAGAGCGGCTTCTCTCTCAAAGCCGACATTACAACCGGTTCCGTCAAGCAGTTTATCTGTTGAAAAAACAAGTTCACCCGTCGTCCCCACTAGTACACCAAAATATGAAGAGCACGACACAATAATCACAGACGCAATCACTACTACAGATCACAGTGATGCAACTACACTCCCATCCGCTAGCTCAGTCAGTAGCGCCAGATTTATGCCAATGCTTAACTCTTCTACAGTTCCACCATCTGCAACACCCATTTCTCCACCTCGCGGTTTGTCCTTTGATCCATTTACAGAGCTTGAGCAGACAGAAAGTTCAGACTATGATTTGTCGACCACCTCACCCTTTCTTCCACCTGCTGACCCATCCACAGCATCATATACTATACTACCAACCTCACCTTCTACCCCACTCACCACTGCGGTCGCTAGCCAAACCTCTCCCAAAACCACAAGTCTTGCCGAGCCCGAACATCACGAGAAAGACGTGCCCCATTTTATCTTAGAACTTTTGGCGTCCCTGTCCTTCGTGAACAACGACCACACAGCCATCCCAACCCAGCCAGCATCGTCATCAGCTTCCAGCTTCAACGTGACGCTCCCTGTTGCTATGGGTTGTGTGCCGCCTTCCCCTGCCATGGTGCTCACCCTATCACCTCATGGGTCGAAACTTCAGTACGCCGTAGCTCTGACTCACGTGCCTACCCTTCACCAACTCACTGTCTGCCTCAGGTCTGTGTATAGTGTTTCCTCCCTATTTACCCAGCAGGGACCTGGATATGACATTATCTGTTGGGGATCGTATTTTAGGGCAAGACTGTGGCTTAAAAAAGATTGCCTTCATGATTCACGTGTCCAGCCTCCACCAACTCATTATCTGCCTAAGGTTCGTCTATATCTTTCCCCAACAGCACAATTGGGGACCTGGATATAACATTGGCGGTTGTGGGTTGTGTTTTGGGGGTGGGTTGGGATTTAGTAAAAAAAAAAAAAAGAAAGAAAATGATTGATTAAATGACCTATACACAGTCGATCACCATTAATCTAGGTTTATTTATTTATTATCATTTATTTATGTCCATGGGATTTCGGAGATGCTGTTCACAGCCACTAACAATTCTTAAACTCTCTCAGTTTGTATTTCTTTCTGCCTATGACCTCCAGTCTTTTAAACGCAAAGTGTCCAGGCATTTCAAAATGAGCGGACTTTGAATTTGGCTTTCTTCACGTACTTTTCTTTTTTTTTGGAAGGAAAAATTATTCCGGGATTCTAGCCTTTGCTTCCTTCTTCCTTTAATAAAAAATAAAAAAAATCTTCACAACAATGGTATCTTTTTAATTTGGTCTTGGTATCCCCAGACGCTTACGGTATAATCAGTGTAGCAGCGACTTCTCGAACTGGAGGTGACAGACAGTCTTCATTATGGGGAAATAGATGGTGCGTGGCCTAGCATGTCCACCACGCACCCTGACTGACCCGGGCTCATTCTCGAGTTGGTCTGACTGTTGGGCAAAGTTATTATTATTATTATTATTATTATTATTATTATTCATTTATTGAGAACTGGGGTATCATCTTAGTTACAAAACTTTGATGGGCACTTTTTAAAATTCCTATTGGCTTAACAACAAAAATAGACAAAAAAATAAAGGCATTAAAAAGATTCCTGTATTTTCTCCCAGGTTTCAAGTCCTGTCGTTAGATGCCCCACACTTCCCACTGAGCTATGCCTCACAGAACCAAGATAATGCCGTTCAAGTGTTCCTGAGCCCCTCGTCCCGGCGTGGCCTGGGACTGTATATCAACAACGTGAGGATGAAGGCCAAAGCCACCCTCACACCCAGCACCTGGCACGCCGCATGTATGGCCTGGAGTTCTGTCCAAGGGCGATACCATATCTTTCTGGATGGAAACAAAGTCAAGAGCGGAAAGGGCAAGGTTGGGTCAAATCGGCTTGTATTTTTCCCCATATGTTGTTCAGTCATTGTTTACCGGCAGCTAAGATAATGTGGCAATGTTACCACTAACCACCATGACAAACACAGTGGTGAGTGATACCATCTCGACTTTGTATGAAGTAAAAATGTAATTAAAATCTTAAATGCCTGACGTATCTCTGGCAGTGTTAAGATGGTTTCCTTATTAACTACTATGGTTATTTTGGCGGTCACTGACAAAGATGCCACATTACCTTAGCTGTCACCACGGCTTTGAATTTAATAAAGAAGATATTTTATTCAGAAATGCTGGGTTGTAGTTATTATTTTTGTTGTGGTGGGCGGAGGCTAATCTAAAATGTGAACCCCGTGGAATTGTTCTAAGTTACCCTTCTCCTGCATTCCACCAGTCTTCTTTTGGGGATAGAGAATTAACTGAGGGATGTTTGTATAACCAGGCAATATATCTATATGTCTATCTATATCCATATCTGTATCAATATTAATCTATCTATCTGAATAGTCAACTTTTGAATCTCACGGATGCCCAGGATAGAACGGTAAATCTGCACTTAGGGTAACCTTGCTTATCCTCGTATATAATTGGCAAGCGAATCTCGGCATATGAATTGAAAATAACTTAGAATATCAACATACAGTAGGATATGCAGGAATCAACTGGTAGGAACGAGGTGGTATAGTCTCCAATAACTGGTATTTTGCAGTGTGGCCGGTGTGTGGTGCCTGGCGATGGTGTGGCAGTGCTAGGAGCCGAGCAGGATCACCCGGGAGGCGGCTTCAACCCCAGGCAGGTGACGGACGCCCACCTGACCCACCTCAACCTCTGGCCCACCGCCCTACCTGAGGACCAGCTGAGCCTCTTGTCCAGCTGCCATCAAGCCTCCCCGTCA
Organism: Coenobita brevimanus; assembly: GCF_032717465.1. Classification (NCBI taxonomy): domain Eukaryota; kingdom Metazoa; phylum Arthropoda; class Malacostraca; order Decapoda; family Coenobitidae; genus Coenobita; species Coenobita brevimanus. Next base: position 638,674 of record NC_137014.1, on the reverse strand, counting down.
CACCCAGAAGCAGCAGCAGAACCCCTTATATCCTGGACCCGCACCCCGCTGGCCGTGATGGGGGGCGCTCTTGTCCTCCCCTTCCAGTATTTAGCACAGGATGATCCACTGTGAACCAGGTGTGCGATTCTCAGTCATATTTACGATCGATTCCCTGTCGTAACTTACATATGTTTTACAGGAAGAACTAGACGAAGGAAGGTTTTGCATTCCTTTCACTGATATACTTGAAGATAATGGTTATAACCGTGTGTAGTTTTCGTGTTCTTATCCCTCCTGCATATCAAAACCTGAGTTACGATAGGGAACTGATGGTAAGTGCATCTGTGTACTCTGGTCCAGGTTGCATGACACGACTTTGTTTAGTTTCTTGACAGTGAACAGAAACTCTACACAATAATTTAGAGTTTTGTAAATAACTGTAAACAATGATAAAATAACAGTTGTTTAGGAGGGATGGTGACGAACGAAGTAGCTTAAGTAACCTACCTCAGTGCAGTGATTTATACAAAGGTGCAAATATGTAAAGGAATTAATTGAATAAAAAAGCCCCAAGGAACTCCATTAGTTGTTTTTCCATACCTGACACTGCCATCACAGAGTCCTGCCCTAGCTCTACGTTCCATGGGCTCGGCATTGCTCTAGTCTTACACCTGTCATATTTTCGTTCCTCATGGCCTCTAAGTCGGCTGGTAGTTCTCTGTATGCCCTTAGAAATTATTATATGGCTGAAATCTATGTACCAGATTTTATGGGTGGGGGTGGGGGTTCAGTTTCATGATCATCCTCTTTATCATCTGAAATACGCCCGTGATACAATGGCTGATACCAACTTTAGCCCATAGCAGTACAATTGGGCTCTGAATCAGCCTTGAGCCGGGCTGTGCTTTCGACACCCCGTAAGAATACCCCATTCATCCAGTCCACTTATTCTCACCTATTCTCACCTCCAGTTCATCTGACCCCTCCCAGTCCCCCTTTATTCCCAGCTCCCTCCCTTCAGTAAGATTTAGGAGAGGTGAACTGTTCCAGTCTTGAGCTGTCGTGAATGGAAGGGGGTGATTAGTCTGTGATGGGGGGTACTATTTCTTACTGCACACAGGACCCGAGGCAAACCATCACGAAGGTCGTTAAAGGAAGACGGTAAATCTGTCTCTCCATGTCTGGTTGTGTCCTTGTTTGAATGAATGTCTGTATGTTTATTTGTCCGTCTGTCAATCTCTGTCTCTGTCTGTTTGTCTGTCTGTCTGTCTGTCTGTCTCCATTCCTATCCTATTTGCATACCAAATCTCACCCCTCTTCCCTACCTCTTCTACTCCTGCTCTTCATTCCCTTATCACCGTTCATCTCGTGACTCTTTCTCTCCTCTTCCCAGCACACACACACACACACACACACACACACACACACACACACACACACACACACACACACACACACACACACAGCCTTGCCCTTAGATCGGACTATATGAGCTCTCAGCTCCCTTCCGGGAGGGTAAAGGCTGACGATCACGACCATCAAGTGATCCTGACCGACCCGGTGAATTACACACACACACACACATACACACACCGTACAAATGGCAGTCAAGGAGCCACACCACACTTGAAGAGGGGGGTGGGAGGTGGGGGGGCACGACTGCTGGAAATGGCACAAACAAAAACATTCACTCTGGCCCCTCTCACCACCTGGACAATCTCGCTCCTAATTTGTTTACCAGACATGCCTGCTTGCTGTGTGTGTGTGTGTGTGTGTGTGTGTGTGTGTGTGTGTGTGTGTGTGTGTGTGTGTGTGTGCACGTGGTTGTTGTTGTTGTTGTTGATATTGTTATAAACCTAGTCTCATAAGGTTATAAACTCTGTGGACTAAAGGCTAATCCTGTCCCTTTCCTGGATAACACTGTCCTCCTTTCAAGGGATATGGAGGGAATTGAAGGACAACTGTTTTATATAACTGGAGCTGCCTTTTTAAATAATTTCCTCCTTACGCTAAGATATCTTTTCATAGAACCTCCTGTCTCCCTACTCGGCAAAAATATGTTTATTTATTAATATTCTCACGAAAGCTGAAGATTGATTACTCCCTTCAGTCCAGTGACATTTATTATATGTTTATTGTATCCTTCAGACGGTTTTATTCAGCTTATGAAGAGAAATCAAATTGTATATTGCCAACTCTTTAATCAGGTAAGGGGTGGCCACTAAGAAATCGCCTCCATGTCGCTGTGTCCCGTGCCATCTGGTTACCATCCCTTCAAGTCATACTGTACATCCCTCCCTCAGATATCTCTCCATTGCATCCGTCCATCTCATCCTTGCTCTCCCTCTTCTCTCCCTCCAATTCACTCACACACATGCATCTAGTCAGCCTCTCATTCTGCAGTTAGGTTTGAAGGGATTGATGGAGATTGTCCCGTCACTACAAATGGTCTCTCCACAGCATAACATAATCGTCTGAGGTAGCAATAGTAATAATTATGTCCGTCATCATGTTCAAGGCGGTACTATTATAGCAGAATGCACTTGCCAATCCTTACATTGTTGCATTATGTTTACACGCGAAAATGGTTCCCAAAATGAACATCTATAATCATTCTATAATGGCTTAAAGCATAAACGGCAGCAAACTCAGAAATATGGAGTAATGAAACAAAAAATTTACCCCTACAACCCGGTCCTTTAAGTAAATAAAAAGGAAAAGGAAAGAAATAAAAAAAAGATAAAGAAAATACAAAGAAAAAAATGAATTCTGAGCTAGAAAATTAACATTATTAATGGATAATCTGGATATTTTGAGTCTAAAATTATTGTTCGCATCTTCCCATATTCACTGTGATGCTGTGGACTGCAAATTCTAAGAGCTCTGAGGAACACTGATGAAGTAACGAACAATTTTCTTTGGTATAAAAATTATCGTCGTTACCCACATTCACTACCAGAGATCCTTCTTAAATTCTATAAAGTGATCTGGAGGTAGCAAGAACAAACTGTTATCATTTCACCTTAACTTGGTCCAGGTTTTGTTTATTTTGCAGGCCATTTCACGTAGTTCAGGAACGGTTTGCGGGCTCCTGGCCTTTGGTTCCTTCTTCCTTGCATTGAAAAAAAGAAAAAAAGAATAAGGCAATCCTGTGGCTCTACATCCTTCCCACGGCACCTCATTTACATCTTTCTCACAACACTTCTTCATCTACATCCTTCCCACGACACTTCTTCATCTAAATCCTTCCCACGACACTTCTTCATCTAAATCCTTCCCACGACACTTCTTCATCCACATCCCTTCCACGGCACTTCTTCGTGACTAGCATCATAGAGCCATATTCCTGATTGAAACTACAGTATACATTTTCTCTTCCCTACATCTATATATTGCTTTCTGCCATATCCTCCCAACTTCCTCTATTACTATTTTTATTTTGCACCTTTCTTTTTCCTCCTGTTCCTCCTTTCCTCTCCTTGAATATTTCTCTCCGTTCCCCCTCTTCTTTATGTGGCTGCTTTTCTTTTACTTCCCTCTCTTTCTTTCCTCTCAGTTTCTCTCTCCTTTCTACTCGGTTCTTCTGATGTCTTTTCCCCCATTTCTCTCTCTCTCTCTCTCTCTCTCTCTCTCTCTCTCTCTCTCTCTCTCTCTTACAGTAAGAGATAAAAGTTCGGCTGTTATTCTACTGCATCTACTTCGCGTCCAGCACAGAATAATGCTTTTAGGTCATCTTTATCGAAACGCACATTGGTTAGCACATCCACTCGAGAACTGGAAGAACCTTAGCTCAACTGAACAGGCTCATGGACAAAGTTTGTTTTCCCCTTGTCTACATTCATCCTGCAGAAAAAATGAGGACCAGGATACACAAACACACTTACAATCAATTCCCTATTGTAACTTTGATTTTGATTTGCAGGATGGACAAGGAGGATGTCGAATCTTCCTCTTTGTCCTGTTCTAACTTCACGAATAAATCTTAAGTTACGAGACGAAAATTACTGCAGGTTATAGCTGTTTTCTGCAGGACGATCAGGGAAAGGAGTGCAAAATCTTCATATGTCTAGTTCTTCCTGTAAAAGCGCATCTTAGTTACGACGGAAAATCGATGGTGAATATGTCTGAGACCCCCCCCCCTCTGGATATGGCATCGATAATTGCTGGTTGCAATCTAGGGAAAATTGGAACTTGGAAAAAACTGAAGTCTGCCCTAAATGACCGTCGCTTCGATCACAGGTATTAATTTAAGTCTTCTCCTTCTACCTTTTCATATATGATTTGATTGATTGATTGATTGATTGATTGATTGATTGTTTGACTGATTGACTGACTGACTGACTGATTGATTGACTGATTGATTGATTGATTGATTGACTGATTGACTGATTTTTTCGGTGTCGGTTAGAGAGACTGAAACCGCTCTTCCTGGTCACATTGCCTTACTATTACCAGCAAATGTTCGTCCACATCTCCTATACTCTTTTCACTCTAACTTGGCCTTAAAATGGGTATACAACAGGAGAGGATACTGAGGCATAGAGTACAGAGGAAACTGATGAAGAAGAAGTGATGTGAAATATCCAAAGCCACATAGAAAACGACTCAGTGAAGAAAATGGAAGGCCAGGTGTGTGTAATCCTCAGCTTGCAACTAAACGCAATGGTGCAGATCTGATGGCCAGTAGCTGAGGGCAGGGGAGGAAGAAAAATGAGAAGAAGGGGAGAAAGAAGAGTGAGAGAGGAGAGGAAGAAACGAGAGAGAAGCGACATGAGAAAGGAAAACGAGTGAGAGAGGAAATACGAGTGAGAGGCGACGTGAGAGAGGAAACTTGAGAGGGAAGAAATGAGGAAGGAGTTTTAAAGCGAAATGAGAGAGAAAATATAGTAAAGAGAAAAAAATCGAGAAGACATGTGAGAAACAAAAGCGATGGATAAAAGAGAAGGGATGAAAAGTGAGAGAAAAAACGAGTACTGTACAACTGACATTACTCATGAACACACACACACACACACACACACACACACACACACACACACACACACACACACACACACATGGACGCAGGGGATCAGGTGGCGATAAATAACGAGCAAACTTCTCTTCTTCCGAATTTTGGCATGAGTGAGAGGCGGAGTTGTGAGAGCCGTGGGACATGTAGATCTTGTGGTGTCCCGGCCCTGGCTGGACCGGGCATTATAGAGCATAGGCCTGAAAAATGGTAAGACTGTGTAACTAGACGGGTGCTGCGTATCCCACATAAGGAGGGAAGAGACACAGAAAGCGAGGTAGAAGTGCAGTGAACCGAGAAATAGCTAAAGAGATTATAATAAGGAAGGATATAGCTGCCTATTTATAAGTGGTTTAATCTGTGGTCATGATTTTAATAACTAATGTCAGCTTGTTATCCAGCTCATTCATATGGATCAATAGCTAGATCATAAACACACATACACACATTATCCTCTGTTCATTCTGACTAGATTTAAAAGTGGCATCTCTCCATCTTGAATGCTGAATAGTAATAAGAGATCACTACTTCTAAATACCACAGGGGGAGTGCTTTGGGGTCTTAATGTGGCACCAGTATGAGCGTATTTCCTTACGTCTTGCATCTACTGAGGTCTGTTTACTGTAACGAGCTTGTTCCTATTCGGTTAATATTAGATTTAAACAAATACACTAATGTCACAAAATACCTCCTACCCATCACCCCTCAAACCACCCAGAAGTGAAAGCGGTATCGGAGCCACGAGAAAATGTACTGTGGGTGTAGAACCGCGGTATTGTTATTATGCCAAGCTGTGAAAAATAAGCTGCAAAAATGACAAAAAAAAAAAATATCTGCCAAGTTTCTAAGGACGAAGCATAATACCGAAAGTTCCGTAGGTGATATTCCACAGTAGATGCGTGGATGGTGCTGACCAAGTGGTGAAGTTTGAGAGCTGCTAGGGATCAAGGGTGAGAGATACACACAAAGTTGCCGTGAATTCTCTGTCTTAGCTAGGTTCTACTTTTTTTTTTTTTTCGGGGGGAGAGAGAGAGAGAGAGAGAGAGAGAGAGAGAGAGAGAGAGAGAGGAAATAAAGTGCGAAGGCTTTACCAATCAACACGTTAAGTTATTCCCAGGCGACTTGATTTATGATTACAGTAACTTTCTGAGTTGGAAGAGTTAGATACAGGCTTCACTAACCCCTAACACCTTATCCATAGCGATTTATTTTTGGATATGGCTGGTCAATATCCCTTTGTACGTTCTTTATGCTGAGTATGGCAATGTTGGAAGGATTTACATAACAAAGAATAGTTCAGTAAGGTGTAATAAGAAAAATAAATCGCTTAGGAAAAGGTGTTAGGGAGCTTCCTTAACCGACGAGAATACTGGCTCAAGGGGGGACTCTCCTAAGCTGAATAAAATCGTCTGGCCTCAGTGAGAATAAATTATACATCACTTACTTAGAGGGGTTAACATACCTAGGCTTTCATGACTTACTTTCACCTGAAGAAAATCGTCCGTCTTTAACTGGAATTAAATGATGATAATAATGCGTTCTGGCTCCATGCATGCTTTTCTCTCTGAATGACCATGCAGACAGTGATAATGGCATTTTAGGGGATAATTATTACTGGGAAAATGATGATGATGATGATGATGATGATGATGATTCAACTTTTGGTTATGGCAGTAATGAAAAAATCGTCGTTAAGGACAATTATAAATGTGAAAAAGGGTGGTGATGACGACGACGATGATGATGATGATGATGATGAGTAACTTGTAACCATGAGCAGGGTAAACACAGCGGGGTTAGAGGATGACGATGGCGATGATGATGATGATGATGATGATGATGATGCAGCCACGAACACAGTAAACACAGCGGGGTTAGTTATGGTGCAGTGTCATGTTGTTGTGCCTGTCGCCGACCTGGGTATAAGCGCTGGGCGACACTTTATGGAAATTACACTGTCGTTTCCGCCGCTTAATGAAAGTCACACGGAGGCAGAGGGGAGGCAGAGGAGAGGCAGAGGGTAGGCAGAGGGTAGAGAGAGGGTAAGCAGAGAGGAGGCAGAGGGGAGGCAGAGGAAGTCGGAAGGAAGACAGAAGGGAAGCAGAAAGGATACAGAGAGTAGGGAGAAGAAAACTGGGGAAGGAGGGGATAGGAGAGAAAAGTTTGGGTGGGGAGGGTATGGGGAGGGAGGGGATTGAGGGGAAGGAGGGAAGAGGAGGGTAGGAGGAGGAAAGGGAAAGGGGATAGAGGAGGGAGGCTGTGGAGGGCATAGGGGGAGGGAAGAGGGGGAAGGAGGGTGTAAGTAACAAAGGCTGTACTCTCGTGTGCTTAACAGGACCCAACGCAGTACTTTACATGCCAAACTATAAAACAAGCGTACAGAGAGAGAGAGAGAGAGAGAGAGAGAGAGAGAGAGAGAGAGAGAGAGAGAGAGAGAGAGAGAGAGAGAGAGAGATTTATGGGATCATCATTAATCCGTGACAATCCACTGCAGGACCAAATCTCCCACCAATCTGACCAAGTGGCTGCTCGCTTGTTCCACCCGTCCATCTCTCCATCTAGTTCTCTGTCTGATATTCTTCTCACCTCACCTCTGGGTACCTACACTGGATCTTTGGTTGTGTATCGTTTATCTCTTTGAAAGACGCTAAAGACCTGTCCATATTTTACAGTAGTTTATGGCGTCGGAGAGGAACACCTACAAGATATAACCAACGGCTCCAAAGTCCAATTATACAAACGTCCCTTAATCCCCTCCCTATCCCCCTATCCACCGGAAGGACGATGGTGGATGCAGCAGAAGAAGGGCAACTCAAGCCTGTACATTGTATGAAAATGTATGTGTCTAGTTGCCAGTGTGTTATGATGATCGGGCTACTAGCATGAATGTGCTGTCTAGCGCTGACATGCTTCCCATTGTAAAAAGTGCAGAGTAAGACTGAGATCGCTGAGAAAACTTTTACGTGTACAGATCAGAGAATTCGTTAACTCAGCGTTGCGTGATGGCATCTGGTACAGGTGACTTTCCCCTTATCTCTCTCCCAGTGAATTAGTGAGAGAAAGCAACTAAACACCAAAAGATTAGGATGAACCTCTTCTAAATAAAGTAACCTGTCCTCGTTGGAGGTGTTTTACAACAAATCCTGACCCATTCAATCTGATGGCGTACTCTTGTGGTCTTTACTTCAGTCTTCCTACCCTCACACGATTCTGATACACCCTCGCGAGCGTACCAGTGTGTGTGTGTGTGTGTGTGTGTGTGTGTGTGTGTTTGTGTGTTTGCTGAGTAGGTGAGGTACCCTGCATTTCCTGCGATCAAACCTGGCGATCTAATTAAAATCAGTCGTGGAATTCACTGTCAGAGTATTCGAATTTATATAGCCCGCCAAATGCACGAAATTAAAATGACTGTCTCGTTCAATTACCGAACAATTAATTTCCCGCCCGAAAGAAAGGGGGCAATTTTAATGGAAAATTTTCTGCCTGTGATACTGGGTCCAGATGACGAGGATGTTTGGTAAAAGCTGTCTACTACCACTACTACTACTATTACTACAACAACAACAACAACAACTACTACTACTACTGCTACAACCATTATTACCACCATCACCACTACTACTACTGCTGATAATGATAATGTTGATTTAAATGTTGTTGATGGTAATGATGATGAAGTGCCGTCTTTACGTGATTCTGCGCTGAGTGAAGTCATATGGCTCCCCGTAGCCTCCAAAACCCTTTACTACGTATTACATTTGGTGGTATCTATATAATGTTTCGACACCTGGTGGTTTAGTGGTTTGAGGCGCTCCAACGGGACGGAATACGTAGGGCTATGCTTCCTAGGTGTGGCTGGGACTTTTTGGTCATGTAATCCCTTTTTTAATCCCTTGTTAGAGTCCCATCGTTGTAATCCTTTGTTATAAATTACTCATGGACGCTTGGAGTTGCCTTTTCATATACATATTTTTTAAGTTTAGGTGTTCCTTTTAAATCTTATATATTTAAGTTCCTTACTAGGAAAAAAATGAAGATAGATACCTTTCAAATGACAGCCTAGACTTTTAATGCAAAGAAGAAAGAACCAAAGGCTGAAAGTCAAAGCTGTAGACACCAAGACAGGTACTCAGGTGGATAAGAGGAAACACTACTCGTACTACATCATAGAGTCAACGTAGGGTGGGAGAATCCTGAGAAAAACAGAATCAGACGAATGGTGAAAAGCGCAATTCAGGACACACGCAAATTCCTTCCTGGCCTGAAATTAGAGCGCGCGCGTGTGTGCGTGCGTGCGTGCGTGCGTGCGTGTGTGTGTGTGTGTGTGTGTGTGTGTGTGTGTGTGTGTGTGTGTGTGTGTGTGTGTGTGTGTGTGCGTGTGTGTGTGTGTGTGTGTAGAGGAGGGCAATGAGAGTTCAATACCCACCCCTCTCATGTGTTACTGAGCGCCTTTCTGACGGCAGGTATTTCTAGTTCTCGATTATTGCCGTCCTTACCATGCATCACATTATCTACAGACGTATTACCTGCGTCGCAAAAAAGACAGGTGGATGAAAGAGGGTGATTTTATTTTCTTGATCTTCATGTCCATCTTGATAACCTGGAATAGAATAATGTAGTAGATATTCACTACAGTCATACAAAGGGAGAGGACCTCTACACGTAATGGCACCATGCATCCCTGTGAAGCAGTTGCGGCGTCCACCCGGTAGCCAAACCATCTCATATTCCCCTGCATCTCGTTATGGGAAGCAACCTGATCCTACCCTGGTGAAGCTTTGTCTGCCTCAAGTGGGCATTTGATTCTTGCACAGTTTTCTTGTTATCAGTATTAAGGATCTGCTAAAATGATTAAGAACATGTAACTTAGCATGAAATAAATAGAAAGACATCATCATGGTTAAGGGGTTGATGGATGTTGCTTCAATCCCTTGCACTTTGAGGGGTCTATTGCTGATTATACAGACGGTGAGCTAAGTCAATAAACACTTCATCATCATCATTATCATCGTCGTCATCACCATCATTATTACCAGCATCAGGGAGCAAAAGGAGCAGCATTAACTTAGAAAGAAATCAGCATCGCCAGTGCCCTACAGTACCAGTAGAAACAGCAATGAAATGTCAACAGCAATAGATTACACAGGATCAACATTCTTTGAACTAGAGAAAGAAAGATTAAGGCAATGATATCCTGAACACCGAGGCAACGTCATCATCATCATCATCATCATCATCATCACACAGTAACATTTCCCTGTCACTGTCTCCGAGTTTAGAGGCGGTGAGAGCCAGCTGCTGTTTCCTGGCCTCTCAGTTCCAGCTGTTTCCCTCGTGTTTATCCTCGCCCTTTGACACACTGAGAGGCTTGCTGAAGGCTCGGGGGCTTCAAGGGTGTTCGCCACTCTCAACCTTACGCCTGGACGTAGTAAAGACGCTAACTGAGTCCCGTCACGGAGCTGCTAAGGAGTCTACGGTATGATGCTGAATGGAATGATTTTATAATGGTACCCCCTCCACCCTCTCCGTAAGATGTAAATACACGAAAACGCTTCGGTGGTTTGTGTCTACATACATCTATGCATACATACATACATATTCACATGCTACACACATAGACTATATACATACATATACACACAGGTACTTAGATATGCAGAGAGAGAGAGAGAGAGAGAGAGAGAGAGAGAGAGAGAGTTGCCACTAATGTAGGACATAAATCCCGTGATCGCTGGCCTAGTTACTAATTACTCAAACCCTATCTATCCCTGGCTCACATTTAGAGAGAGAGAGAGAGAGAGAGAGAGAGAGAGAGAGAGAGAGAGAGAGAGAGAGAGAGAGAGAGAGAGAGAAGGGGGGGGGAGGAGCAGCAGTAAAAGATAACACCCTGGTAGGTTATCGCTGCAAGAGGCGGTAACAAAAGACGAACGAGGTGGCCAAGAAAACATAAAGTGAAAGAGATAATAAAGAGAGAGAGAGGAGGGAGGGAGAGAATGCGAGGGAGGAGAGACGAGGGGAGTAGGGAGAAGAGGGAGAGAGGGAGAAGGGGAGAGAGAGGGGGAAGAGGAGAGAGAATGGTCAGTTAATGGTCAGAGAGAAATAACACATCGCGGGGAGAAAAAGGAGTTTGTGTTGTGTTGTGTGTGTGTGTGTGTGTGTGTGTGTGTGTGTGTGTGTGTGTGTGTGTGTGTGTGTGTGTGTGTGTGTGTGTGTGTGTGTGTGTGTGTGTGTGTGTGTGTGTGTGTGTGTGTGTGTGTGTGTGTGTGTGTGTGTGTGTGTGTGTGTGTGTGTGTGTGTGTGTGTGTGTGTGTGTGTGTGTGTGTGACAGAACATTCATCATCATTAGCATCATAATTATAAACATAAAATAGTAACTTCCGTATCGTGTTCTTCCTTCTTATATGAAGCTAATAATCCATTGTTTTTTATTTACGTATTCTATGTTTGTGTTAAATAAAGATAAAAAAAGAAACTAAATGACGTACAAGAGATTAATAAGGCATTTCATAATCATTGTTTGTTATTAACGTTATCTATGTTTGTGTAAAAAATCTAAATGACATACATGAAAGTAGTAGGGTGTTGTAGTTAAAGTAATTCGTCAAGGGAGAGGTGTTAAGAGGTGATAAGCCGATGACAGCACAGTCCTTTTGTCTCTGCTCCCTCTACACACCCCCATCGTGCCATCCGAGGCGTTTACAGCTCTGCAGATACCTCATAATTTTCCGCCAACACAGCACCATTTCTTCTTTGATAACCGGCAGCTGGACAGAATGGCTCCTATAGTTTTGCTTAATACAGTCAGGCACAAAAATTCGTCTGTTCTTTCGATGCTTCTAAAATATGTCTCATGAATTACAATATTAATGCAAATCCGAGGTGACCATAACGTACGGAGCCATAGTCCAGTGACCAGAGGTAGTTTTCTTGCCGTTCTTCCGTACTAATTTATATACGTGTGTGGTACTTTAATATCAGTGTGTATTTACTATCATAAACCGTGTCGCTACTATAGTAACCTAGACGACATGCAACGCGTAAATGTAGCATAAAATTATTCCGCTACGCAAGAGGTGCAGGAAAGCCTACTAAGCCGACGAAAATGTAACACCCACGCGTGCACATGAACCCATAAATGTACACAGGCACCTGAACACATACGCACACAGGAGTACAAACGCTGGTGCTGCGTGTGCGAGCGTTATTGGCGTGTGTACTCGTGTCCGGCAAGCAGGGCCCGCTGTACACGCCTGTCTGTGCACTGGTCAACACAGGCAACGACCATCTTCATTCAGGTTGCACTATCTACGGCAGAGTCCATGTGTGTGTGTGTGTGTGTGTGTGTGTGTGTGTGTGTGTGTGTGTATGCGCGTGTGTGTGTGTGTGTGTGTGTGTGTGTGTGTGTGTGTGTGTGCGCGCGCGCTTATATCTATCTATCTGTCTATCTATCTACACGCATATTCTGTCTGTCTGTCCGTCTGTCCCCCTCCCCCCTCTCTCTCTCTCTCTCTCTCTCATCAAAAGGATATGATGACCGCAGGTAATTATTATTCGTGCCAGTGATCACCTGATTTACGCCTCTCATTAGTGGCCGGACCTCCCTGCCCTGCCCCTCGTCATGAGTCGGCACGGCAGGGTTTATGCAACACGCGCGGATTAATTCAAATAACACAAATTGACTCATATCCTCGGTTCAAGCGTTAGGTAAAATCAGCTACATCTATATTTGCTTGAGAATCCTTAGGGTGCAGCTACATATCCCCAGACATGTGATCGACAAGAGGAAATGGGGCTCAGGGGTCTGACCACCGCTCAGACTGATACTGAAGCAGCTTCAATCCGGTCCTTCGTTTCATCTCGTCGATCACATGGTTCGAGCAAGTGTGGCCTCACCCATTGACATCCAGAGCAGCAACTCGGTTAACATCTCAGAGGAGGAGCCCATCACAAGGTAAGTCCGTCTTATGAAGCCTTGAGATTAGACCACAAATCTTGATCAGCAATGGCTTCAACTTTGGCTGATCTCAGAGTTAGTCTATCTCAGGACTTATGTACATATTTATATACATATTTATCACTGTCTGGTTCTTCTCTCATTCGTTTCTTCTGTGTTTTCCGTTTATGTGATACCATATTCCCATTCCATTCTCTTTCCTCTCATGGCTTCCTTCTTTCATTCTTCACTTCTTTTTTTCTTCTTTCCCCATGGCTAATTCCCTTTTCTTAGTCCTGCATTCTCTCCATCCCACCCATTCCTTCCTTCCTTCCTCTTCCCCTCATTCCTTCCTCTTTCCTCTCATTTCAGATTTTTCTCTCTCTCCTCCCTCTTCCCCGACGTTCTTTCCACATTCCTCTCATTCCAGGTTTTTTCTCTCCTTCCTCTTACCTCTCATTCCAATTTCTTCTCTCTCTCCTTCCTCTTCCCTCTCGGTCCGATTTTTTCTCTCTGTCCTTTCTCTTCCCACTCATTCCAGTTATTTTTTTTCTCTCTCCTTCTTCTTCCCTCTCATTCCAGTTTTTTTTTTCTCTCTCTTTCCTCTTTCCTCTCATTGCATTTTTTTCTCTTTCTCCTTCCTCTTTCCTCTCATTCCAGGTTTTTATCTCACCTTCCTCTTTCCTCTTATTCCAGTTTTTTCTCTCTCTCCTTCCTCTTCCCTCTCATTCCTACCCCTGCCTCTCGCCTCGTTCTAATGCAACTCTAAAAGCTCTAATTAGCAACTTTTGGGTGTGTGGGGCCAGAAACCAACTTGGGGCTGCGTATGAAATCATAATTAGGGGTGTGGGGCTGCTGGTGGCGAGAGAGAGAGAGAGAGAGAGAGAGAGAGAGAGAGAGAGAGAGAGAGAGAGAGAGAGAGAGGAATCAAATTTCTGATTAGCAATTAGTGAGTCTGTAGTGATTTCTAGACTCCACACACACGGACGGAGAAATGATGCTTTGTCTGTTTTCAAGGGAGACATTTATTTTACTGAGAGAAACGAGTACTTTGTCATTAGAATTAGTAGAAAAGATGCTTTACTTCAATAATATATTAGCTGTTTCTTTCTTACTCTAGCTTGGCCTAAAATTGCTATCTCTCTAATTTCAGTACTGGGCTGTAGTAACAGATTAACACTAGAGTACGATGTTGTATCACGAAGAAGTTCTATAAAAAGGATGTAGAGCTACAGTATTGTCTTCTGTCATTAAGCAACGAGAAATAAGCTTCAAAAGGACGAGAATCTGGTCCAGTCTAGAGTAAAACATCTATAGTAAAGCATAACAAACATGAAGCTGAAAGACGTGAAACACATAAACATTTTAAGTCTTGCTGTCACACTAAGCCTAACTCCCATATGGATGCCTAGTTGCTCACCGACTACATACGGCTATCCTTTGCCCTACCTTGTGGTTAGAATGCTCATATAACTATATATTTATGCTTGTTAGTTAAAAGATATACTATCCTACTGCACAGGAATTATTATATAGATTAAACACATTAATTGTTTAGAGAATTCATGCAGAGAAATTTATCCAAAACATGACCTTTTGGCGACGACTGACATCGAGGTACAATGCACATGTAATGAAAAGTGTATTATATCTAAAAAACTGAATCCTGAACTTTAAATACTGCTATAGTACCTACACCTCACTGCATATATCCGTATAATTGGCCTGATCAAAACATATATAGCACTCGGTATCTCTCGCCTCGCATCTTCTTGGAGGGACGCTGGTTTTGAAGGTGGTGACCCTACAAATACACTGGCCTATTTCAAACACTATTTCTTTATCAAAATTGTCACGCCCTCATCCCGAGCTTCACCCGTCCCACGTATCACCTGCGTCAACACCTTTCTAATTACCTGCACTACAGCTGAGAAGCAGGCAGACAGTAATGGCCGTGGCTGAACAGTCCTTGTCAATCCGTCTGCCTGTCTCCGTCCTTCTGCCTGTCAATACGTCTGCTTTCCCAACAACCTGGGCCGTATTCTAGATGGCGTAAGAGACATCGTAGCATCGTTACTATGCACATAACATCTTGGAATTATTGTTTCCGGGAAGGGGGGGGGGTCAGGTGTGAGTGAAGGAAGGAAGTGAGTTGGAGATAAGAGGGTAGGGGTCAGGAGCATGCTATTGTATCAGTGGTGAGGGGGTTTAGGGGGGAGGAGAAATGGGGGTAGGGGTGATGCTTCAACCCACCTACATCGGATGGGTTGAAGCATTACTCTTGCATTGTTACCCAAGATACTCATTGTAGCAGCAGAAATACAGTAGTAAGATATATTCCCGTAAATCCTAAACACTTACATTCAACTATTACCTTGACGTTGTTTCTATTACATTGTCTTACCGCCGAGGAGTATATGGTTATTTTTTTATACTGTCGAACAAGTTGTCAAATATAACACTGCTAAGCGTAAAGAGGCTACTGTGAGCAAAGAGAGAGGGGACAAAGTGAATTCCCACGAAATCCTGTAAAGGGAAAGGAAGTGTAGAGTAGCAAAACTAACAACACCAGAGTATACTGTATTCATCCTATAAATATTTACATGTTCACTTAGTGCCCCTTCCCATAAAACAGTAAACTCTGAGACAAACGACCACCCCTTACGGGATTTTGGCGTCTGGTTATAGATAGGTAGATAGATAGATAGTTTCATTTCTTGCATTCACATTTATTCGCACGTATTATAACGATACTAGATCAGTAAAAAATAATTACTTTAACAATGGTAGTACGACTGAGGACGGATATGATCGCCAAAGTTACCAGACCCGTAAATGTTGGGTTGTAGCGGAGGGAGTGCATGCGTGTTTGTGTGGGGGAGGGGGGAGGGGGACAGGTACGGGAAGGGGAGGCAGGGAGCCAAGGACAAGGGAGATGAGGATAGACCAGGGGCGCTCTAGGTGAGATTGGATAGGAAATACATTATGCTTCTCCTAAAATTCTACGTATTCTGTGTATACAAGGCTTTGGGTTCATTTAAACAAAGATAATTAAATGCTTTACAATGTGCCCCTCCATGTAAAACAAATAACTCAGAGTCAAATTGCCACCCCGTAAGGGATTATGGCGTCTGGCAATAGATAGACAGATAGACAATGGCTATCGTTAGACTCCTTTATTAGCCTTTGGGAAAAGCCTCCTTTCTAACAGTTAAAGAAAAAGGGATGTGTAAAGAGCTCATTTCAAACGGGGTACCAAATAATTTCGTAAGAGATGGCGAGTTATTCATACGTTACACACACATTAAAAAAAAAATGCAGATAATATTGAAGAGCGACACTTGCATATACTGTACCTGTTGGTGGTGATTTATTCAAGGGTTTAATTATACGCTCGAAAGAGAGAGAGAGAGAGAGAGAGAGAGAGAGAGAGAGAGAGAGAGAGAGAGAGAGAGAGAGATTTCACCATCCTCTTCTCCCCCTCATCCTCACACAACTTTTGTCATTTACCTCTCTCTCTCCTTTTCTCTGTCCGTACCTCTCCCCCTTCCCTCCCTCTGTCCCTCTGTCCCTACCTCTCCTCTCCTCCCTCCGCCCCTCTTGTCCTTCTCATCATTGTTCCTCTCCTCTCCTTTTCCTGGTAGGAGGAAAGTGGAGTTCCCTGTAAGTACCTCCCAACATTGATCCACCCTCACTCACAACCCATACCTCTCTCAGTCACTTCTCATAGTCTGTCTCTTCATTTCATTTCTTGCCTTCCTAGTAATTCTTACCCACTTCTCTCAGCTACTCTGGCCTCTTCACCTCTAGGATGACTCTTTCATTCAGTTCTAGCTTGTCACCTTGATTTACACGGTTTCAGATTTTACGTGGCTCTCCCCCTCCATCTGTAATGAAGGGGTTAAAGTATGCTTCTCCTTCTTCCTTATCTCGGAGAAATTGTCTTCCTGGCCACTAATAGCATACAGAGGACGTCATCGTAGTAAAGGATTTTTTTTTTTTTTTTCAGACCACGGAATCAGCTCTTTTACTGTCATGACGTCCTCTGCAATTTATTCTGTATGTCAATTGACGAATTTATTTTAAGTAAACTGGAGGTTCAGTTTCGAAAGACATGCATTATTGCTGGGCTACATAAAGTGGGATCAGTCATCACTGCTCTTGGATATCACAGCACTTGTTTAGGCTTAAAATGATTCTTGGCCAGGAATGCATGGACGGTAAATTCTCAAGCATTACAGAATATTGCATTTTTGGCGACTAGTTGGTGTGTGGTAGTGAGTTCATTCGATCAGGTAATCAATAAAAATGACGTCATGCGTCCTGCAAAGAAACTCTCGTATTTGGTTGAGTCGCTGATGTTTGTGTTGAAGAGTTTATATTTTCTGTGGGCTGGAAGCTTAACCAAGCGCCAAATCCGGCTAATTACTTCCCAACTGTTGGTGAAAACTTTGGGGGAAAGAAATTTCAGATGTGTAATGCGATTTTGCAACAGTGTCAGAGTCTCTGCTTGGATTCTGATTTTGTCTCTTTGTGGCTGAGTTTGTCTGAGAGAGATGCCAAGCGTGAAGTCATAATTCATTCTTAGCGTTCTCGTGATCGGGAAAACTAGTGTTTTTCTCTAGGTGAAGCTATAGGATTGTTTTTTTTCCTGTGATTGTTAAGATCAACAAAGTTAAGTTTGTTTTATAGGAATTCATGTTACCAAACTGTCCCCTTCTCCAGCCTGGGTTTGAATTCGTCTTCTGTCAGACAACAGACTATTTCTCGAAGTGTTTGGCTGCTGATTCCCCCGCAGCAGCAGCAGTAGCAGCGGGGAGTACTGTGGATCTCTCAGCATGGATTCTGGTCTGCCTTCAGCGCACTGTCGCCAACTAATTAACAAACTTTTGATTGAATTTCCACCAACTTGTGTAAGGAGGCGGACGCTGTTAGAGTCTTGGGATAATAATCATCACAACTTGGGGATTATACCGGAAGTGATAGATACGTAACGAGGACGACTGAGGGATAACGAGATGCATAGCTGCGGGCCTGACTATCGAGCCTCTGTGATAAATACCTAAACAGTGAACAGTGTTTTTAGAAACACCGTAATACGATCTTTGGAAACAAACAAACTTTTCAAAATGTTTTTTTGTTGTTGAACAACATCGGTTAGTCTGGTCGAGCAGATCCATCTACCGCAGGCAAGCAATCGCCCCCACGGAAACGTCCCATGTGGTGAAGCGATGTTCCCTGTGGCAGACAACTGCTCGCCCTAGTAAGACACGGGGAAAAGTGTGGAGTACTGGTTCCCGGATGGATGCCGCATCTGCGTCTACCCCGTTATCAGCAGGCTCACATCACCCCGTAATTAGGTGATATGGTTATTACCCAACGTTGTAAATGGTTTCTTGGGTTACAGGTGACTCTACACTCAGCGGAAAGTCACATGAAATGGAAAGAAGAGTAATAAAAGGCTACGAGAAAACAGGAAACGAGGAGGGCCGATACAGGAAAGGAATGATAAAGGTGAAGGTAGAAGCAGGCAGCACTACATCAGAATTTATGCAGGAGTTTCACATTGTTCAGCAGTAGAGTGCATCGATATTACTCTGTTATTACCTAAAGAAACAACAACTGTTGGAAAATACCGGTTCGCTCACGTGTACCTCCCAAAATTTTCAAAGTATCATTTGTTTCGTAAATGTTCTAGTAAATTTGGATCGATGTTATTCTTTGCAGCATAATACATGAGGATATTCTGTACGACACGAGGGTTAAGATTCAGTAACAGACTTACCATCAGTGTCTCCTTGCAACAAATATATATCTTCACAGGCACAAGAAAAGGCATGGAACTAACTGGCATTCTAATTTCTCCGTCTTTCCTCTAAATCACAGTTACGAGTTAAGTTTGTTTGCCAGTCACATCACTAAAGTTCAACCCTTCATTTGGTACTACAGTACAGAGCGTACAGTATCCATGGCAACGGTGATTGGATTTTACGCCGCCTAAAAATCGCGTCAGAACTTTAGCCGTTTTACCTTAACTTGGCCCAGATTTTCGTCCTTTTGCAGTTTATTTCACATGGTTCGATGGCAGAAAGAGACAATGCTACAGCTCTACATCCTTTCCACAGAAGCTCTTCGTGACCAGCATCAAATTCTAGAGTTAATCTTTTGCTACCATTCGGCATTAAAGATGGAAAGATGGCAATTTTGGTCCAAGGTAGAGTAAAAAGGATGGGGTGAAAATCCTTGGTACCCTAAACAGCAAATTTTTCCCAGAAGGCGGGATCGAGCTTATGGTAACGCATCCCCCAGTCCACCACCCTCTCCAGTACCCAGTCCATGCATGTGAGAAGAGTCGGGTATTAGCCGGACTGTGGTGAGGCGTCAGATGAGGCGTAGTAAGTCGTATTGGTGTTAATTTTCATGATGCAGTGATGCTTCTTTATCACCGAATTACCTTGCCTATGAGAAGTTATTATTCTACTGAGGTAAATTATAAGAAAGGAGTAAATATAGATATAGATAGGGCGACATGGAGGCGATTTGTTTGTGGCCACCCCTTACGGAATTAAGGCGTCTGGCAATAGATAGATAGATAGAAATTTATTAATATTCTCAGTCTCCTGTTTTTCAATTTCAGATAAATAAATTCGCCTGACGTCCGTTGAAACACTAAAATAGTTGTTCCAATCGTCTGTACTATCTCTGTCTCTCTCTCTGTCTCTCTCTCTGTCTCTGTCTGTCTGTCTGTCTCGCTCTCTCCAGCACACCCTAAACCCTTGGATGTGTAGTGCGTTTGTCACTGTTGGGAGGTGATTTGCCTTCTGTACCGGGTGGCGGGAGGGTGTGAGAAGGAGAAGAGGAGAGAGAGAGAGAGAGAGAGAGAGAGAATCATATGTGTGTGTGTGTGTGTGTGTGTGTGTGTGTGGCCTACGCATACCTAACCTAATTCATTTTCACCAACCTAGCCTAATCATGTCTAACTCCATTTAATTTAACCCAGTCTCACCTAACCTACCCATACTTGGTCTTACTGAACATCACGTAACCTCAGATGATCTAATCCAACCTAAATCAACCCCACCTAATTTGGTACACTTATATTCAACCTCACATAACCTCACCTACCCTCACCTTACCTAACCTACAGTACATTACTTCAGCCTTTCCTTGACCTTCCACTTATTAAAATTCTAAGGTGATTCCCACCCAGGTTTCACCATGGGCATCATACCTGTCGACCAGTCCCAGCATCCACCACAATTATTGGTCTCCTCTCCTGCTACTCGTCCCGCACCCTTTCTTCATTTACAGGCACAGTGTTGTCAGGCCAGATGCTGCCTTTAGTCTTGATTAATAACGCAATAGAAGCAGCCAGTGAACCCATCCCCCCCCCTCTCTCTCTCTTTCTCTCTCTCCCTCTCCGTGCTCTCTCGTCTCTTGAATCCCCTCTCCTCCGTCACCTATCTCACCACGTCCTAGTGTACCTCCAACACTAGCTTTCTATTTCTGGATCCAGGTTATCTCATAATATAATTAGTGGGCCATAACTTAGTAGATTTTTTTCCCTTTTATAGCTTATTATCCACAGGTAATTGGCAGAAAAATATGACACTACGACTACGCATCCTTTTTACAGCACTACTCAGTAACAAATCAGATTTCTTGTATTAATTTCTTGCTACATCTCATATTTAAGAAGAGGGATTGCAGTTTTAGCACCTCTTTGTGACTAGGATCATATTCCAGTGTCCATGCATTGTTACAACCCAGTAGTCAGGATTAGGAGATGGTAATTTTAGGCCAAGTTAGAGTAAAATGAGTATATGAGACATGCTCTAAGTAAAAAGCTAAATTCTGTACACGGCACGCAGGAAATACGTGGACGGTATAAAAGTAACAAAAAATGGCATAAGAAGGGAAAAAAAATGGGGGGGGGGATCGTGGTCACACAGCAAAATTCTACAGACAAATCCAAAAGGGAACATGAAAGAAGTATTGGTTAACACGGAATCCAGTGAAATAGTTTATAATTTACTGTTCTTTTATATCACCTTGTTCAGCTTAGAGAGGAGCATCAAGTTGTGAAGGATTTAGAGGAGACTGTCTGTAATCATGCCTCTTAAAAGGTCTCTCCGAAGCCAATAAATAAATAGAATATATATAAAAAATACATATAAAATACATATAAATCATCTGAACATACAAAGTACATGATAAAAAAAAAGTTATTTAATTAAAGGGATTATTTTTCATCTCACTTGAGTAATAAATTGACAGTGGAAAAAATATATACAGGAATCAGAAGAACACCAGAGGAAAAAAGATGCATATAAAAGTAAACCAAGAACTGGATATAAGTCTTGGTTTAACTCAGCGGACAGTCCCCCAGTAGCCTCTCTACAGGTACTCATCTTTAGCCCTCACCTGGGTAAAAAAATAATCCTGGTGTAACAAGCAATATACCCAGCTGATAGTGGTTCATGGAAGAGAGAGAGAGAGAGAGAGAGAGAGAGAGAGAGAGAGAAACTGACTGACCTCGCGTCCTTTCATACAGCACTTCAGTTCCCTAACCACTTGACCACCACTTCCCCCGCCCTTAATCTGGGTTCGTATTCTCCTCGATTAAATTAGCTCCCTAGCACCTCTTCCTTAGCGATTTATTTTTGGATACGGCTAGTTGATATAATTTTGTACGTATATGCTGTGGATTGTGATATTAGAAGGATTTATATAACACACAGAGGAAGGTGACATAAGGAAAATAAATCCCTTAGGAAGGGGTGTTAGGGAGCTTCGTTAACTGACGTGATTATAGGCCCTGGAGTCCTCTTCCCTCCCTAAACCACGATATAAAGAATCCCTGAACGCATTTGGATTGATGGCAATTTTGCAACTCTGTCTAAACACTCCTTTTCGTGGCAGAGCGAGCGGAGTGGTGCTAATTCCTCATCATTTCCTCTTCTCTCTCTCTCTCTCTCTCTCTCACACACACACACACACACACACACACACACACACACACACACACACACACACACACACACACACACACACACACACACACACACACACACACACACACACACACACAGGTTTAGAATCGAAACCAATCCGACAGCTCGCTCTATATTTTGACAATGTTGAGAGAGCAAAGGGAGTGGTGTTAACGCGAAGTGCAGATGGGGAACTTGCACAGCTGGCAATGGAGATCAGAAAAAAAAAAGAATATGGAAAACTTCGAACGTGAGGCCAAAATGTATTCATGTGATTTGAGAATATATACCGCTTTACCCCTTCACTGCGATGACTTTTTATAATCTGATTTTAATTTTCGCCGGTCGATTTTATTTGCTCATGGGAGACTTTCCACATCTAGACACATATATACAGAGAGAGAGAGGGAGAGAGAGAGAGAGAGAGAGCAATGAATGAAGGGAAGGTGACGCACCGATCCTGAAGTGTGTTGTGTCCACGGCTTGGTATGGTGTGGCAGGGAAGGTTAATGCAGGGTAATGATGCAAAGGGCAAATTTAAGCGATGCTGGGGGAGAGGGGGACCGAGAAATCAATCACAGTTACCATTCTCAGACGACACACCCCTGCTGGCTGACTCAGGCGAAAAATTCAGAGGATAGTGAATGAATTTGTGAAAGGATGTGAGGGGAAGAAATTGTGGGGGAATGCGAGAGAGGGGAAAACAGTGAGGAATTGAATTTGTTAAAGTGGATGAGGGGAGAAACTGGGAGTTACGTGAGCACATGTTTCCTCTTTGCTTTTCTGTGAGTGGTGTTGAGAGAGGGTGATGTATGAGCCGGGGAGTGTATGATGAGTCTGTGAATGTATGAGAGGACGAGGGTATGAGACTGAATGTGAGCAAGGGATATAAATTCAGAGGATGACGCAAGTGACGTCTCTCCGAACGTAAACAAGATGGCTTGCGTCAACAGGAATATAATACTCGTAAACAGTAATATCCGTACGTCATGAAGGTCTTAAGGGGTAGTGGCCGGCCTGATATAATTGCATGACTCATATACCTCGTAGGGATTCGAACATAAGCAAAGATCTTCGCTCCCACTTGTGCTTTAGCCTACTGGAATGCGAGGAGTCTGATGATAATGATGATGACGACGATGATTATGATGAAGGCAATGGTGACTGCTGCTTCTGCTTATGATGATGATGATGATACAGATGATGATGGTGATGGTGGTGACGATGGCTGCTGCTTCTCCTTTATGATGATGACAGATGATGATGATGATGATGATGATGATGATGATGATAATGATGATGATGTGTGCCTGTTCACAGAGAACCCAGCCTGCATACTTTTACCATCCATTCACTCGATACAGTTACCTCAACCGTGATAATGAGCACCACCAGCCTAACTGAAAGGAGAGAGAAAGAATAAAATGACCGAATTTTGATTATTTTGCTACGAAACGATTTTATTTACTTATAGAAAAATCTCCTCAAACTGTAGGAAGTTGATGCACTCTCAGTTAACACCTTTACTATCTCAGGTGTTTCCAGATTTAATTATGGTCCTCAGGTGGAAGGTGAAATAGATAAAAAAAAATTTTCGTGGTGAAGGGATAAACGTTAAAAAATACTTGTTAATGTTAGTTTTAATGATCACTACCTATACATTTCAATAATTAACGCAACGGACTGGGAACCAGAATGTAGTTATGTTACTCTTAATGATGATCAAGGGACCGCAAATGTAATTATTATTATGCCTTAATGATGACAAGTCCCACACAACGGATAATAATAATAATAATAATAATAATAATAATAATAAAAGCAATAATAATAATAACAATCACCATCGTCATCATCATCATCATCATCATCATCATCATCATCGTAGCCTCTCATCATCCTCACGTTACATGCTAAAGTAAAGAAAAGAAAAAAAAATGCATGACTCCCAGCAAATGAAAGAGGCAACTGCGATTGGTCACATCCACGTCAGCGCTGAATTGGTTCTAACATACGACTAACCACGCGTTCTTTGTGGGAGAGATCAAACATATTTTTTTCAGGTAACGCACTTCTGGTTGAAAGCCACCCCAACCGCACACGCATAAACGCCACCATGCTCTCTCTCTCTCTCTCTCTCTCTCTCTCTCTCTCACACACACACACACACACACACACACACACACACACACACACACACACACACACACACACACAGTCAAAAGAAATAGCTCAATCAGTCCCAGTGGGCGAGTCCCAATCAATGTCCCAGCGGTGAATACTCGACTTTTTAATTATAGGTTCGTGTTTTTGTGCAACGCTTTTAAATTTACAGTGGCGGGAGTCTGAGTGGTCTGCGGTTTAATGATCTCTTTTATGATGCTGGCCAATTATAAAGTGTTCTGGCTGCAGTTTAACCCCTTCTGTGCCGTGATGTCTTTTTTTAGAGTCTATTCTTTCAGTTTCCATCCAATCTAAATAGTTCTTCAACGACCGCTCATGGGAAAGTAGCTAAAAAGAAAATGCTACGTATTCTTTTCATTCATATTTATTCATACTAGGTATATCATGTGTATATATGACTCCGCCTATATTTAGTTCATTTTATTTCTTTTAATTTGAGTAATTAGCAAGTGAAATAACCCATAGGCTGATATCAAGACCAAGAAACAATGGACTGATGAGTACTGGAGTTAATTCTAAAATCAGTAAATATCCTAATAGTCTAGAGCTTCATTTTGTGCCATCAGAAGCGGGATTTGTTTTGATTATGTAGTGGCGACATGGCGTTCCATCGCTGAAGAAGAGCTTGCCGGAAACCATCAAAAGTTATACATCAGTTGCACCATCATCCTTGCAAATTCACCAGGACGGGGTACATTGACTGCGTGGTGCAGGAACAATCTGTACTTGAACTGCTCTGCTTGTTAAAATTTATTGGAGAGACGAGATGGTTATTATCCGTAGGTGGCTTCGTATAGTGTGAGTTGCTTTTCTCCTTCATTATTATTCCCCATATATATATAGTTATATTTTTAGATTTGTCTTATTTAGTTCACCAATATTATCATGTCAGAAACTGGAGAACAACGAAGAGGGAATAGGGTGAGAATTACAAAACTGACCAGCAATTAAATGACTTAGAAAACACGGCAAATGCAGTACGTTACCTCACTTAGTCATTCTGCTAAATTTTTCAGCCTTCCTCCTGGTACAAGCTATATTTCACCAAGCTCTTTTTTTTTCTTTCTTTCTTTTCTTTTGCATTTACCAACCATATTACGTCCTTTCCCATGATATTGGGATTTTTGTCTGTCTCTCTCCATGGCCAGATTTCTTCATCCTGGAGGGGGTGACTAAGAACAAAGCGCCTCCACGTACCCCTGTCCTCTGCCATCAGACTGCCCTCCCTTCATCCCGCATCACTCACATTCCTGTACCTCTGCACCCCATGCCTACACTTCGTCCTCGGCTTCCCTCTCCCTTCCCTCTCCCAGTTTCACACACTTACATTCTCCTAGACTGTTTCTCACTCTGCATTCACTCTACATCGTCAAACCATCTCAAGTTACATCCAACACCCTGTGGCTCCTTTACATAAGCACCACATACATATAGGCCTCTTATGCCTCTATGTTTATCAGAATTCATTTATTCCATTCGTTCCCTTTACATTAGACCTCTGACGAAGTGTGTTTACATGTTTTGTGTTTATATACATTCTGCCATTTTTACTTTACATTAGTGTGTGTGCATGTATCTTTATCTAAGTTCTGCCTATTTTACTTTACCTAGCAAATTTAAGTGTGTTTGCATGCTTTGTGTTTATATAAATTCAGTTTTTTTCCTTTTCCTTTCAGATATTAGTGTGTTTGCATGCTTTGTTTTTATACAAATCCTGCCTTCTTACAAAACCAAGCAAATTTTTTCTTTACGTTTCCTGTCTGCCTGTCCGTATTCCTTCCTCCCCTCTGCTCCTTCTTCCTGCTATCCACTCCCCGGTACCCAGAATACTCCAGACAATCCCTATAATCCCTGTTGGTCCCTCTAGTCCCACTCTCCCTTCAATGGTGTCTGCCTCCTCACCATCTTGATCTTACTCTGATTCGTTTTTACAGGTATTTTCCCACAAGCTTGGCTGTGTTACCTCCTTATGTTTGGTAGATTATTGTATTATTTATTTTTATCCTGTGATCCGGCAGTATTAATAATAATAATAATAATAATAATAATAATAATAATAATAAATTAATAGTAGTAGTAGTAGTAGTAGTAGTAGTAGTAGTAATTCTTGTGACTGTCGGGATCAGTGTGTACAGGAGAGAAATGTGGAAAAATTACAGTCGTTAGGCAGTTTTCTAATACAAATTCGGACCAAAATTTGATAATCCCCTGCCCTCCCCCCCTCCACCAATCTATGAGAAGAATGACCGGAAGA
>NC_137014.1:517317-609817 GCF_032717465.1 Coenobita brevimanus | reverse complement strand
TATGAGACAACCCAAGCTTGTGTTCGGTGTGGGCGATGGGTATTAGCGCCAAAGTTGTGACATGTATAGGTATATCACTATTAGGATGGCTTCTGATCCTTAGCAAATGGGCTGTCAGGTCTATGTCCAGGGTCGAAGATTTGCATTATAAGGAAAGATTTTACCAGCTTCTTCGCTACTGCTTAACTTCTCGTCTCTTTCATCCTCATTCCGTTTTCTTCTGCGCTTGCCTCTTGCTCACCAACTTCTGCCTGTGTTCGCTCCTTCCATCTCCCTGCCCTCCTTTCATCACCGTAGTTCTCCATCATTTCCTTGCTGAGCGTCTCTTCACTCTGCTCACGTCCGTCCAGTGCTCACACCTTAACTGGAGTAATCAACGCTAGCCGCGCCATCTGCATGGATTAGCATAGCCGATGAGCAGACCCCCTCAGCCGCGTCCGGGGCCCTCTCGGTCAGTCACCTCTCCATGGTATTAACTAGCTCACATGGTTTCCTCGGGGGGCGATGTTCGACACCACACCTTACGTTCGGTTCAGCTAAATTCTTTCACGAAGAAGGAAAAGAAGAATCTGCAGTCTTATTAGACGAGATGCAAAAGTTTGCCAGCAAGAGAATACCTTACTTTGCTGGCGGAATATCCGAGCGAATATTTCCGTATATCATAGGAAAGTTTATTAAAAAGTTATAAGTGCTTCCTGGTGATTTTAAAATCGCCACCCAGTTGCTGAAAGCAGGCCAATAAGTGCTAAACTGAGCACCAATATTGAATTTTTTCGGATATTATTAAACGTACAGAGGACCTACACACATTGTTAGAAAGCTTAAGGAAAAATATTGAATGTTACTTAAGTGGCTTCTCCCAGAATTTGCCAACGTATTGCTGAACAAAGTCAAAAAGCACAAATCTGAGCAACAAAACTGTGCTATTTCGGAAACTGCTAATGCTACGGCAGACCTACACACATCAATCGAAAGCTAAAATAACAACATGAGTAAACTTGCTCCCTCGAACAAGTTTTACACGCTCAAGCGAGGATGCCTTTACCTTCGTATATTTGTTATCGTTGGTGAATGGTCCCAGACTTTGTGGAAAATTTGTGATATCTTGGTACAGTGATGGAGAGGGTGGGTGTAACATTCATTAAAGGAACATAAGGTGCAGACATTTGCAAATAAATGTAGTTTTTTGCTGAGTTGTTATAATGTTGAATGCACTAACTTAAATGGCATTAAAATCCTTCGTTGACTGGAAGGTAAAGGGAAGAACAGTTTTTGATTCTTCCTAACACCACACTGGAGGGAGAAGTGAGTTTTCTGTATTAATGAAGGGGGACACTCTGGCTCTAGCATCCTTTATCTATGACTGTGTCCTTCATTATTTACTTCTAGTGTAGTAATAGCAGTAGTAGTAGTAACAGTAGTAGTATTAGTAATAGTAGTAGCAGTAGTAGTTATGGTGGTGGTGGTGGTGGTTACTGTTGTTATTCAAGAATGCTCTAACTATTCTGTAACTATTCTTTACCACTGCACCAAGACATTCCTTTAGGCTACTACCATATGCTCTTTTTTGCAGGTAAGCCCACAGTTAATTACAGAAATATTACCTATCAAAGTTCCATACCCACGACTGAAATTGATTTGGCAGTTCCCACAATTAAATGAATAAGTTATATGAAACCTATTGTGATATTAAGAAAGACAAGTGTGATATAAGGTGGAGTGACTGCATAATGTTTCTTTTTCCTTATATTTAAGACTTGTACTTCCCTTTCCCCTCTCCTCTTCACTCTCTGATTGTGGAAGCATCTCTCTCTCTCTCTCTCTCTCTCTCTCTCACAGATCAACCGTGCAGGTAACATAGTTTAAAAATGCAAAAACTCTATCCAGGGCAACAGACGTTCGTGGGCCTTTGTTGATTTTGTGAGTTCCCCTTGTGTGTATATACCAGTATGTATATATTTGTGTGTGTGTGTGTGTGTGTGTGTGTGTGTGTGTGTGTGTGTCAGGCTGGATAACCAAACGATAACTTTTCCCTCTGATGACTGGCAGACTGAGAGAGAGAGAGAGAGAGAGAGAGAGAGAGAGAGAGAGAGAGAGAGAGAGAGAGAGAGAGAGAGAGAGAGAGAGAGAGAGAGAGAGAGAGAGAGAGAGAGAGATGTAGCAGAGAGATATAAGGATGGGAGAGGAAGATAGGAGAGAGACAGAGTGGAGATGAGGTAGATGGGAGGAATATAAATGAAGAGAGATGGAAGAGTGAGACGAGAGAGAGAGAAGTGAGTTTGAAAGTTGGAAGAAAGAGAATGGAGAAAGCGAAATTCAAGAAGTTCTATCTATCTATCTATCTATCTATTGCCAGACGCCTCAATCCCGTTTGGGGTGGCCACAAACAAATCGCCTCCAAGTCGCCCTGTCCCCCGCCATTTCACTACCCTGCTCCCAACTCACACCCCCCTCTCTCATATACCTCTCCACCCCATCCCTCCATCTCATCCTCGGTCTCCCCCTCCCTCTTCCACCCTCCACCTCACTCGCATACACTCTCTTCGTCAGTCTTTCACCCTCCATCCTCTCCACATGGCCAAACCACCTCAGTGTGTTCCTCACAACGCTTCCTATCACATCCACATCAACACCACAACGCTCCTTTATATCCTCATTCGTCAGCCTGTCTCTCCACGTGACTCCACAAGCTCCTCTTAAATAACTCATTTCCACTGCTCTCACTCTTGACTTGTGTCCTTCCAACAACGTCCAAGCTTCACTTCCGTACGTTAGAGTTGGTATCACAATACTGTCATGTAGTAACTTTTTTACTTCCATGCTCACTTCCCTGTTTCTTATCACTGCTTTCAAGGAACCAGCAACCTTTCTTCCCTGCTGTACCCTTTCAAGCACTTCACCCTCCAAACCTCCATCCTTACTCATCACACTACCCAAATACTTAAACGTACTCACATTTTCCAATTCCTCACCATCCAACCTCGCTATGCATTCACTGACTTCACCTCTCTCAAAGACCATCACTTTACTCTTCCCTACATTCACCTTTAGGTTCCGTTTCTTACACACTCTCTCAAACTCATCCACCAAGCCTTGCAGCTCCCCTTCATCTTCACTCAACAACACAGTATCATCTGCAAACAACAGTACAGGGAGTTTCCAAACACTATCCTCTCTCACCAGGGCCACTCCAACATCCACTACCCTACCTTGTACCTCTTTTATTACCCCATCCATGTACAGATTGAACAACCATGGAGACATGACACATCCCTGTTTCAAACCAACTTTCAAAGAGAAAAATTCACTTAGTTCACCATCCACACGCACTGCAGCCTTAGCACCATCATACATACTCTTCACAGCATTCAACAACTTCCCATCTACTCCATATATTCTTAACACTTTCCACAATCCTTGTCTATCCACCCTGTCATATGCTTTCTCCAAATCCATGAAAGCCGCATACAACTTCTTTCCCTTCTCTAGAAACTTTTCCACTAAAGATCTAAGAATGAATATCTGATCTACACAACCTCTTCCCTTCCTAAAGCCTCCCTGTTCTTCTCCAACTAATTTCTCTGTTCTTTCTCTAACTCTGTCTATAAGTATCCTACCATACACTTTTCCTATTATACTAAGAAGACAAATGCCCCTATGATTACCACACACTTCTTTTTCCCCTTTTCCTTTGTACAAGGGAATAATTATACCTGACTTCCAATCCTCCGGGACTCTACCTTCCTCCCAGGCCAATCTGCACATCTTCCACATCCATTCTACTACTATCTCTCCCCCATGCTTCAGCATCTCACCACACACTCCATCAATTCCTGGGGCTTTCCCCGATTTAACTTTCTTCATTGCTTCCACAACCTCTATCCTACTGATTTCTACCTGTCTTCTCACCTCCCTCCTTCTCCCAGCCATTCCCCAGCCACTTATACTCGCATTACTTCCATCCTCTACGTTCAACAATTCCTTAAAGTGTTCTCTCCATCTGCTCACTTTTTCTCCCTTCTCCACTAGTAATCTACCATGTTTATCTTTCACTCCCCTGCTAACTTCACTTCCACCCTGTCTTACTCTTTTCACTTCTCTCCAGAACATTTTCTTACAGTCCCTCCACTTTACACTCAAATTCCTTCCAAATTCCTCATCCACTCTCTTCTTACTCTCTCTTACTAATCTTTTCACCTCTCTCTTCCTTTCCACATATAACTCTCTCTTCTGCCTCTCAACTTCTTCCACGCCCCTATTTCTCATCCATTCATTGTATGCTTTCTTCTTTTGTGCCACAGCCTGTTTCACCTCTTCAGTCCACCACGCTGTTCCTTGCACCCCTCCGTCTTCTCTTCCTTCCACACACCACATCACATGCTGCAAATATTTCTTCTGTAAATATCTTACACACACCTTCCACGTCTCCCATCTGCTCCAATTCATATTTGCCCAATCGTTCCTCCACTTCTCTCTTATACTCTGCCTTTTTCTCATCCTCTTGTAACCTTTCCACTCTCCTTGCAACTACTCCTTCCTCTTGTCTTTCCCTTCTTCTATTCCTCCATCTTACTTGCATCCTAATTCTGGCCACCACCAAGTAGTGGTCAGAAAGGCCACTCCCCCAACCTCTATAAACTCTTGCATCCAATATACATCTTCGCATCCTTTCATCCACACACACATAATCAATCATTGCCTTCCTTTCATTCAGTTCACCACCCACCCTTCTCATCACTCGCCATGTATACCTGTGGATCATTTTATGCCTGAAGAGGGTATTGGCTATTACCAACCCCTCCCAGCACAGATGTCCACTAACGCACTCCCATTCTCATCTATCTCAGCAGGCACACCCCACTCACCAACTATTCCATCCACCTTCACATTACCAACTTTACCATTCATATCACCGATCAAAAACACTCTCTCATTCCTTCCAAACTTTTCCATGCACACTTCCACATTTGTCCAGAACTCTTCTCTCACTCTTCTAGCACGATCTTGCGTTGGCGCATACACACACACAATCGCCCACATTTGTATTCCAACTTTCAACTTTACCCACACAATCCTTGACCCAACTGATCCATACTGTCTTATGCTCTTCTTCCATCTTTTACTCACAACTATACACACTCCTTCCTTTGCCCTCTCATTCTCATCTACTCCTGCACATATACCCCATCCATACTCCCATTCTCTCACACTTTCTCCTCTCCATTTTGTTTCAGTTATTCCACATACATCCACTTTCGCATCCTCAAGCACCTGGACAATCTCTCTCTCTTTCACCTCATCATTCGCTCCTCTTACATTCCATGTACACATTACCAAGTCCTTTGTCCGGTCCTGGGTCGTCAACGTTTGGTCAGTCCTTGTCCGAGGCTTCTTGTTTGTTTTTTTAGTTAGTTGTTTTCCGGGGAGGGGCACTAACCCTCCGCCAACCCTTTTAGTCGCCTTTTACGACAAGCAGGGATACTGAGGGAGTATTCTTGAAAACCCCCTACCCCCAGGGGTATTCAAGAAGTTATTCTTCATATATTCTATACTTCATCCCCAACCCCTTCCATTCCATTCCTTTATTCTTTTGAGGATATTTTGGTGTGGTTAGGAAGCTTACTAACACCTCTTCCTTGCCGGTTTATTCCTGATTCTGCTCCGTTACCATATTTTTTCTGTGTGTTATTTATGAAAAATATGTCGATATTAAAGATACAATAAGCAAAAAGAGGATGTCAATGGGTAGTTTGAAAAATAAATCGTATAGGAAAAGGTGTTACGGAGCTTCCGTACTCGACGAAAATACGGGGCCTTAACCCTTTAGCTTTCGTCATCCATGTCCCATTGAAAGGTGGTGTCTGTTCGTTTTATATCAAAGTTTTTTCATAATTCACCATATCACTTCCAAGCTCCTATGACTCAGTTTCTGGATAATATATATATATTTTTTACATTTGCTGAAATAGAATACTAGAGTTGCCCCGATCACGAGATTGCTCATGGTACAAACATTTTATAAGTTTCGAAATGAACAGATCTGAATTTGGCTCTGTTCTCTTCTCGTTTTCTTTTTTTTCTTGGAAGGAACACTCTTGAGGACTTATGGCCTTTGGTTCCTTCTTCCTTGCATTAAAAAGAGACAACTCTCTCAGCTCAAGAAAATCGTCTTTGCTTAGTAGAAAAAAAAAAAACGAAAAAGTTTGATGGCGATATTCCTCTTATATATATTTTTGTTGCCATCTTTATTCCTCTCGTCTCCACTATTTTCTTTCTTTCTATTTTTGTAAGGGCTATCTCAGTATAATGTTCTTCTCTTTTCCCTCTTTAACATGTACTTCCTTTCAGACGACACTGCCATTTTTCTCTGTTAGTCTTCTTCATTCTCCGTCTGTCTGTCTGTCTGTCTGTCTGTCTCTCTCTCTCTCTCTCTCTCCGTAATAACCAAGAAGACCGAGCTACTCCTCCCCTGTGGGCCATGGATTTGCCTTACGTGGTCTCCCCCCCCCCCCGCCGTGTGTGTGTGTGTGTGTGTGTGTGTGTGTGTGTGTGTGTGTGTGTGTGTGTGTGTGTCACTCTTTATTTTCATTTGGGACCGTTTCACTTTATTTGGTGTTAAAAATCTCTCTCTCTCTCTCTCTCTCTCTCACACACACACACACACACACACACACACACACACACACACACACACACACACACACACACACACACACACACACACCACCATAAACAGTAATAGGGCCCTGTAGAATTATACCAAGGGTGATTAACAGCCTAGTATAATAAATTCATGGAGGGGTGAGGAATGAGAGAGAGAGAGAGAGAGAGAGAGAGAGAGAGAGAGAGAGAGAGAGAGAGAGAGAGAGAGAGAACGGTGCTACAGCGTGTGACAGGAGTATAAAGAAAAAGACTAGGAGTTAGGTGGAAAGGCTATCTATTTGAAAATGAAAAAAAAAGAAGAAGAAAAAGAAAAAGAAAATAGATGATTAAGGAAATAATTCATAACTAGCTGGGCATTAACACTGTCTCATTTATCTTCCTTTCTTTCTTTTTCCTTTCTTTCTTTTTTTGAGAGAACAGAGGGAGAGGGTAAGTGCGATAGGGGAGGAATTACTACCTACTTTCCCCTTCGTGTCATATAATGGGAGAAGGGGGACTTGAGAGAGAGAGAGAGAGAGAGAGAGAGAGAGAGAGAGAGAGAGAGAGAGAGAGAGAGAGAGAGAGAGAGAGAGAGAAAGAACTTCATAGTAACAAAAATAAGATCACTCCCCTATCCTCTTCTTTTAACCATTTCACTACATCGTTTATATATATTTCTCGATATCTTCCAAAAGATTTTACTTGGCTATTGAGATCATTTATGAGTGGATTCGTTGTCTTTATCAACCTCTTCAATGCGATGTCTTTCCTACGCTGAATAAAATAATTAGGAGAAAGCGGATATTCAACACTGCACATTTTACGCCATGTAGCAGAGCGAGTTAATTATTCTGTTATATACCTCCTCTCCCCTTCACCCTAGGGATCTCATTCTATATTCACTCTACTCATATCCATCCCAACTGTAAAGCAAGCAAATTCACGCTTTTCATAAACTCCACACTGCTGTCACACATTCATCCTACTTTTTCACTTCATTCACTCTTCTCTCATACATTTACTCTGCTACACTTAATTCACTCTACTTTCATAGCGTACATCACCCACCTCCTCACTCTACACTCACGCTGCGCACCATCCACTCAGTCACTCACTCTCACCCACTCCCCTCGCACATTTTATTTCCCCTCTCTCGCCATCACACACTTTTCATTTTCCACTGATGGTTGTAATAATCATGCGTCATATTTTTTTTTGCTTTAAACTCGCATATACGCATCGTTGGGGGTCTGAAAAAACACGGGTTTGTAATTACAGGACTGGTGTATGTATTGTACTGCTACACCTCATTAATATCGCATGTTACATTTACGCTGATTACTTGTGTTTTTGACTCTGTTTTTGAAAAGTTTTATAATGTGCCATGCTTATAAATTTGCTCCTGCAGTTGGATGGCGTCTGATTGCAGAATTCGTGTTGCCATTAGTACCTTTTATTCAGGTAGGGAGGGCCTTGAAGAAATACAGGTGTAAATTTTGGCCAAACCTGTCGCGTGTAGTTTGGAAAAAAATCTCTCTTATGGTAAACAAAATCGACTGGTAGTCACAAGGACACAGTTGAAGTGGCTGTCCAAGTGAATGGGGTGAATAGGCTAATACTGCTTGAAACACCTTCGCTGATTACTTGTGCTTTTGCCTGAGTTGTGATAAATTTCCATAAAGCCTGAGAGAGTATTATTTCTCGTCGGAA
This sequence comes from Coenobita brevimanus, assembly GCF_032717465.1. NCBI lineage: Eukaryota > Metazoa > Arthropoda > Malacostraca > Decapoda > Coenobitidae > Coenobita > Coenobita brevimanus. The sequence continues at coordinate 601,465 of NC_137014.1, read as the reverse complement.
TCATCTTGTACCGTGATGCGAGTGTACAGGAAATGAGATGTTAGGTAATATACTGTGGTGGACGTTGGCGGCGTCATCCACTCACTCAATGTAGGGATGCTTAGAGATGACTCTGTTTTGAGTGACAAGTCACTTAGTTTCATGTAGATCGGGAAAACAATTAATACTCCGAGTGGTAGCCATATAACCAAATCCAAGTGTACCCTACCTGTCAGTTACACAACGAAATGGATTAGCGGTGGGTTGGTGTCACGCCCTGTTAAATAGCAAACTAAGATGAAGATAAACACAAACCCCGGACCCAGACGGAAAACAGTTGATGACCGAGGAGCAGACAAAGGTTATTCTGAGGATGGTAATATAGAAAGTATGATCTGCAACTAATGAAGTGAAAGAAAGGGAGATTTGTGCAGGTGCCTGAAGATGCAGAAGTGCATGTATGTGGGTTGACTGAGACCAACGGTGAGGTGAGTGTGTGAGGGAATGGAGGTATGGGTTGATGAAGTGGATAAGGATGAGTGGGCAGGGGAAAGTGTATGCCTTATTGTATGCAAGACATGGAAGGAAAGTGTAAACATGTATGGATTAACCGGATCAAAGACCGTATGAGCAAAAAATGAAAGTAAGATTACAAGTGGTAACGTCTATAGAAAGTTTGTTCCAGCACAAGACAGAGTAGCTAGAGAGAAAGAGGAGTTCTGGACAAATGTATAGGCATGCATGCAGGAGTCTGAGAGAAGAATGTTTTGATTGGGGATGTAAATGGAAAAGGAGGAAACGATAAAGTAGATTGGGCGGTTGGATAGTGATGTGTGCCCACTTGTTCTCCTTGTCTTCTACTCCATCAGACTTGGTTATGAGGATGTGACGTTTATTAGTGGAAGAGCAGTGACAGCAACTAGAAAAGGGCAGATTAGTCTTGAAGCAGTAGCGATTGTTCTGTGCACATGATTTACCCCTAGCTCTTTACCCTTAGCTCTTCACTGCCGGCTGCCAACATCCACCAAGCCAGGAGGTGAAATAGACCCTGTGTCAGTGACTGGATATGATATACTATTCACGATCTGAAAAGGATAAGCATTAATTATTTGCTATCTTCTAGAGTGTCATTTGCAGATTATCCGTTAGTACTTTATAATCATGATACGAAAATTTTTCACGTATGGAAGGCAGTGCTTCAGTGTGAGGAGATGTGGTCAAGAATGTTTGGTGAATCAGAAAGGCGAAAGAGTATATGTATTGTGAATGTTAAAAAATGTTCATTGTGTTGCGGTAAACTGTTATCTTGTTGCCGTATTCCTCATTTATCTCTTCGCCCATGCCTTCCTTTCCTTTCCCCGCCCTTCCATGCCCTTCCCTGCCCTTCTCTGGCGTTCCCTCCCTTTCCCTGCTCTTCCCTGCATTTCCCTGCCCTTCCTTGCCCTGCCCTGCCCTTCCTCCTGGCCCATCCGTGCACTCAGTCTCGCACTATGCTTGAACAGCGTGTGATATTCCTGAGCTCCCCCTTGATGGATTATGGGGAGCAGGAGGGGAAGGGGGAGAGGAGGATAGGAGAGGGAGTGTGTAGGGAGAGAAAGGGGGTAGCGGGACTTAGCGGAGGGTAGGAGAGATGAGGAGGAGACAGACAGAGGGAGAGGAGAGGGAGAGAGAGAGGGAAAAGAAGGGGAAGGGGAGTTGGGGTAGAAAGGAAGAGACTGAAGGGGACAAGAGAGAGAGAGAGAGAGAGAGAGAGAGAGAGAGAGAGAATGAGTGTGTGTGTGTGTGTGTGTGTGTGTGTGTGTGTGTGTGTGTGTGAAGGAACTTTGTCATCTCATGCAGTACACTTCTAAAGTTTCTCTTGTAATCTACAGCATATTCCAGCGATAGACTGACAAATTTTGTTGGTGCTACAGGAATGGGACATGACCGGATCTTGAATTTGGCTCGCTGTTATCTTGTTTTTGCTTTTTCTTGGAGGGAATAATCTTGGTGGGCTTGTGGTCTTTGGTTCCATCTTCCCTGCATTAAAAAAAAAATCTACACAGTACCAAGGCGCAAATCCCAACTCATGGAAGGCTATTATCGTTTCATATAGTGCGAAATGTATAAATATACTACACAACGGCGTAATCAATTTAGTCCTTAATGGAGAGAGTTTCCAGCCTGCTCGCTATGAAACAACTCTCCTTATCTGAACCTGATCGTCTGGAGTTACTCAGACCACAGAGATATCTAACGTGGTATTAAAATTATTACAGTTTGGTTGAATCACCTTAGGAATTTATACATGCCATTGCCAGACGATTATGCAGAGTTGAAAGAAGTACGCTTGCCCTTAAACGTTAAAGAAAAATGTACAATACCGTCATATATGTAGTTTAGAAAAGTTACGCCTCTCAGATAAAAAAGAGAAAATGAGTCACCGTATACGTATTTGAGGAAAGTCATACCACGCACATAAAAATTAAGTTTGGCTACTTCCTTCTCATCGCAATTAAAAAAAAAAAAGCCATCATTTCACTTACGTACATAACTTTTCCTCATTTATAACTTGTAAACATTCACCATATATAATTGCCACTATCTCTTATATTCAGAATGCTTCAGAAATTCAGATTATTTGCCTATTATAATTCCTGTCTGAGAGAAACTAGATGGAGAGGAGAAGGAGAAGAGGGGTTGGAGGGGAAGGGAAATTGTGGAGGAAAGTAAGAGAATTGAGGAAACAAAGCCAGCTTAGGTATTTAATTGCATCTTCCGCAAAGAGACCCTATTTAGCCAAAGAACTTCAGTGCTCTGGAACAAATAATGTGACGTAAAGAAATGAAGGCTTAAGAGGGCAGATGACACACACACACACACACACACACACACACACACACACACACACACACACACACACACACATACAGAGAGAGAGAGAGAGAGAGAGAGAGAGAGAGAGAGAGAGAGAGAGAAAAGCACGTCACTCTCTTGCCACTCACAGGGGACAGGAGAGGTCAGATGAAGGTCACGGGGTCGTAAGGTCACTCTGTATCAAAATAACCTCATCATCATCATCACCATCATTACCATCAACAACCTTATTATCATTATTTTTCAAGTCTGGAGCAATAAGTAATAAAGTTTTCGAGAATTAACACTGGTAGCTTCTTCTGTGTGATATAAATTCGTTTGGAGCACTGAGAATATGCGGTTTATTATAGGGAGTGTTATTCAAAAAGTTAATGGAAGTTGCTGAAAGCTGTCTACTAAAAGAGGTAATTTTTGCGTAGAATAATATCGTCCGGAGATGATGATGATCGTGGTGATGATGGTGGTGGTGGTGGTGGCAGTGATGGTGATGATTATGATGATTGTAATTACGGTAATGATAATAATAATAATAATAATAATAATAATAATAATAATAATAATAATGATACAGATGTTCTTGTTGTTCTTGTTTTATTATTATTATTATTATTATTATTACTATTATCATTATCATTATTATTATTATCATCATCATCATCATAATCACCTTAATTGAAGATAGGGCAATACCTGCTCCCCAGAAGAGTCTAAGGCCTGAACAAATGACTTTTCCCTTTGGCTCTGAACTTCACCCACTTGCCCTCGAAATCTAATTACTCATTTTTGCCTGACCCTTAACCCTTCCACTAAGTCTGGTCCTGATCTGGTCAAAACTGTCCACGCTGACCATGCTGTGTGACCTTGATCTTTGTCTTATCCCTGTGACCTTATGTTTTCACTAATTGTTCTTATAATCGATCGCTTTAATCCTTGCATTATCCTTAACCATTCCACAAACTTTGGCTTAAATCTGATAAAAACGGCCGTGTGACCTTGACCTTTGACCTATTCTAAAAATAAAAAAAAAACGCCAGCCCCTTGTCTGATCCTCATTCTTTCCACCGAGTTGAGTCCAAATCGTAACAGAATCTAATAATTATGTGCAGGTAGCAAGGATAAGCCACTGAAATATATATGCTAAGCTGTACGACTCTTTGTGTGTGAGAGAGAGAGAGAGAGAGAGAGAGAGAGAGAGAGAGAGAGAGAGAGAGAGAGAGAGAGAGTCATATACAAGGAGTTTTGTGGATCATGAAGAAACTTTTAGAGACGCTGGAGTAGCCTGGGGAAGAATGCAGGCCTCCAGTCTTGAATTTATTACTGTGAGGGAATACGTAATACTCTACCCCTAGTGAAAAAAAAAAAAATCGAGAAAATCCGGACTCCTAAAATGGTATCCAGTGAGCCGAGAAAATATAATCGAATTTTGACATAATGTAAAAAAAAAAAAAAAAAAAAAAAAAAAAAACGTGAAAATTGTGCAAAAGGGAAAAAATTTGTGGTTCTCTCTCTCTCTTTCTCTCTCTCTCTCTCTCTCTCTCTCTCTCTCTCTCTCTCTCTCTCTTACTGTACTTCACGTAGCTCAGTGACAAAATAAGGCAGTACTACAACTCTACATAATTTTCATAGTCCTGCTTTGTAACTAGCGTCATATTCTAGTGTTAATCTGCTGCTGCAACTCAGCAATCAAGATGGAGAGATGCCAATTTTAGGGCAAGTTAGGGTAAAACGCGAATTTTCGTATATGCTCGAAAATATAATAATAACACACACACACACACACACACACACACACACACACACACACACACACACACACACACACACACACACACACACACACACACACACACACACACACGCTTGTTTGCTTGCTATCCATCATCCTTCTCCACAAATATATCCAATATTTTCACATAATATACACTCCTCTTACCACACACACACACACACGTATCATACACTTTCCACGTATCATACACTTCTCTCACCACACACACACACACACACACACACACACACACACACACACACACACACACACACACACTTGTTTGTCATCCACCATCTCACTCCACAAATACCGACAATCTTTTCACCCGCCATACAGTCCCAAACATTCCCTCCACCAAACATTCCCTCACCACAAACACATTCAGATTTAAGTTTCCATAAAAAGAACCAATTTTGTATGTCTGACGGAGAAATAATTGGCCAGTAATTGAACACGGCATACATTTAACTTCCATCCATTCTGTGAGGAACAAAAATTGGAATTTGCGAATACGCGAATATTGCATACCACAATAACCTTTAATTAATTCGCTCTTCTGCTGAGGATATGTTGTACGCCGCACTATCAAAAAATGGTTTCGTTTTTACTCTCTCTCTCCCTCTCTCTCTCTCTCTCTCTCTCTCTCTCTCTCTCCACCCAAGGCAGCCGCTAATTGGGGCTGTGTTGTTCGCTTTTGTTCAGCCTTTCTTTTAATGTTCTCCGGGTGTTGTTATTTTCTTTCACTGTACTACACATCCCAAATCCACCTGTCTCTCGGGCAACCTCTTCTTCTGCCAGTTTCCTTTGTATTCTCATTGTTTGGAATTTCTTCAGTATAATGGTGTTTTTTTGATGTTCATTCATGCTACCTTCAGACTCATTATTCCAGATCCGGAGGTCTTTGATTAAATACACTTTCGATTAAACCTTTCGTGAAATAAGTCCCATTAATATAAGTAAAAAATATATATCTAAGCAAGAGTAACATTAGTAAGACTTTCGTGTATCAAGAGTATTAGTTTTTGTGTAATATTTCCCATTTCCTCCCACACTATTCTCTTCTACCTCTTCATAATCGCTTTAGTCCCATGAAGAAACTTTTTCTTTAATTTCTGCCAACTACAGACCATTGTATTCGGCTCAGAGGAAATATTTCGAGACAGAGGAAGTTGATATTGTCTTCCCTAACCCTTCGTAGCTCCTTAATCCTTTTTCCAATCATAATTTCCTCCTCTTCTCGCCTTCCTTTCCTTCTCCTTTGCCTGCATTAACCATCTTCATAATTTCTCTCTAATTCTCTTGAAATTCAGATAAAAATGATATAAAAATTGCTTTGTTGTGCGTTAATAAAAAAGTATATGATGAAATTAATGATATACGAAAATAATGAATAAGAAAGGGTAGCTATATATGAAGTAGTCTCCCTCTCTCTCTCTCTCTCTCTCTCTCTCCTGGGGCTTGACACTCGTGGATCACAGCGAAGGTGGATTTGTCCCATCTCCATTAATATCCCAGATGCAGGAGCACGTCCCATGGTCAGACAGCCTCACACTCACAGCCAGCACGCCAAACAGCTGCACAGCCAGACAGCCACGTGCCAGTAAGTCAAACAGACAGCAAAACAGACATAAAATAAGACAGACACACATCTACACAGACAGTACATCAGACAGCCTCATAACCTCGACCAGTAAGCTAGATAGTAACACAGCCAGTAAACCAGACAGCCAGACAGCCATGGATGCAGTAATTTAGACAGCCATACATACTGCAAGCTAGACATCCACATAGCCAGATACTCAGATCGCCAAATGGGAGAAAGAATAAGTGATAGAATTAAGGAAATCGACATAAGAGAAGGAATAAGATGGAAAGAAAAGCATGAGACGAGGAACAAAAATATTTCATCATTATTTACCCCATACTCTTGGTGTCGGGGTCTCCAGAGGCAGAGATGGTAGAGCGTGCATCCTGATCTGGGTTTAATTCCACCCTGGGGCGAATATTGAAGAGATTAGAACACTACGTCATTCTCACTCGATGGCATACAGACTCTTTCATTCATAAACACAGCCACGCCAACACAGTTTCTACATACAGTCCTCACGTTACACCCAACGTCTTCTACACCTATTCCCAAGCACGAGGAGGACGCACTTGGATGGGGTGATGGAGGAACCCTTCCCCTCTGACAGAAAATAATGTTCCTCAGCCCAGCAGATAAACTGTCCTTCATCATTCGTAAAACGCGGTGTGGTACAGTACAGCTGTCCGATCGTATCAGGTGCGCTACAAGAAGGTTGCTATAATGTGTACTGCACATTTATCTACAACATAGCAGCTCGCTCGTATCAGGTGTGCATCTAGAAAGTTACAATACGTATTGCACATATTTACCCTCGATGTCTTCGTCCCCCACGTCCTCTCTCCTCCACCCTCTCATCCTAGGACATACGAGAGCTCAGGCGGGAACAGATAAAAGAGGAAACTTTTCTTTTGCTGAAATCTGGGGTGACAGAGAGGCGGAGTTGTGAGAAGTGTGGACGTGTGAATCAAAGCCTGGCCCGTCGCCCTGGTGCTGGGGTGGATCGCAGTGGCGGGGGCTGGAAAGAAGGATTGGTATGCAGGGAAAGAAGGGAAGGTCTGTGTGAGCGATGAACAAAAGTCTAAACACAGCACACAAGAGGAAGAGAAGAGTAATACTGAGGTCCAAATCCGTGGAGGGATCAAGTGGGAATTTACAGTGTCCTCCGCTGTCCTTATACAGTTTTTCAATACATGGAACTCAATATAGATATACACCTAAAATATTTCCTTTGTCTATGTACACCAAACTACATTCACAACACACGTCAATAACTTAGCCCCGGAGCACAAAGGGAAGAGAACGAAATATGTCCCCACTCATGGCTCGTATTTTGGTGCGGCAACTCGAGATGTCCTGAACCAGTGTCTAACTCTCAGTGAACCTCGGTAGCATTCATGGCCTTTTCTCTAACTTCCTATCTATTGAACACTGTCTCTTTTCATCTATGACATCTTTTTCCCTCATAGAGATTCTGCTAACTTAGACCACTGACTCCAGCGCCGGTTCTGTATCCGACTATTTTATATATACCCATCTGAAAGAAAGAATAATGTTTGCGACCATTGTGAGTGTGTGTGTGTGTGTGTGTGTGTGTGTGTGTGTGTGTGTGTGTGTGTGTGCTAATGAAGGTGGTGTCTGGTGCAGGTATCGGTAAGAGATTACTAAGGAGCCTTGCATTAACCCAGGCACAGTCATCAGCCCTTATGTCCTCCCTGATGTGGCCATTTCCATTATTACGTTTTATTTATGTTCTTATCTTTAACCAATTTCATTTTGGTTAATTGATTCCCTTAGCCACTTCAGTCCTATCACATACTTCATTTTCTAACTGTTTCTTTACCAGATATTTTTCTTTAATCCTTGGAGGACATTACGAACTGGGGGAGAGTTAGAGATAGCTTTCTTTTCCGCCGTCGCTACTAGAGATCCGTCCTAAGTGGAATAAAATCGTCTGGTGTTAGGAGGAATCTTGAAAACAAAAAGTCGCCGAATTGAAAAAGTTAACCTCTTGATTCTTATTTCATCGACTTGCAGATCGCTGCAGGTGAGGCCTATAAAAAGGGTGAGCAAAATATCAGCCCTGTTATTGCAGTGGTTTTTGAGATGCGGTGATTCATTCTTATTTTCATGACATCCGAGATAAAATGAAAAGGATGGATGGAGAAAATGGATAGTATGAGTGGAGGCAATAACTAAGATGAGGTGGGTACTGAGGGATAATAGATGATCGGGACAGACACCGTGAGACGCCTAACTGTGGTGTTCATATCCTTAACTCAGGACTTTGTGGCAGATATTTCGTCTACCGTCCCAGGCCAGAACACCGATGCATCATTCACTTTACCACAGCCACCTCTCCTTCGTGTTATCTTCGGTGTATATGTTACCTACCAACCTGCATATTTTGGTGAACAGCTGGTTCGAGTGGAGCCAGCTGACAGCGCCAAGATTCGAACCAATTATTAGGCCTGTAGCTTCGTAAGTTCGTAGCCACAGCACTAACCACTCAGCTACAGCGGCACTGGGGTATGATGAAATAAGCTCTGTAAAGAATGGAGGGTAGCACGGAAGGTTGTTAATAAAAAAAATTTCTTTTAAAATTTGGTTGTGAGGCTGAGGGATGGGAAATGGAATACAGGGTGCGTGGATGGGAAGAGTGGTAGGGGTTGGGCAGGAGTGAACCGATACACCCTGTGAAGATGGGTATCGTACTTCAGGTTATGTGGACGAGAACAGCATCGAAGAAAACAGGAAGAGGGTAAGCACGTAGCGCTCTCATGTACCTTGAGTCTCATTACACAGGTAAACGTTATTTTCTACAATTCCTTCCTCCCCTTTAAAATCCATTCCTCACATATAAGTTCATCTCATACATTCTTTTCCCGTTTTTTCATATTCTATTCTTTATTCCCTCCCATTCTCTGTTTTCACTTCACCTCTCCAGTTTAGTACTTCATCCTACCTTTCACCTCTGCTTCCCGTTCCTTATTTCCTCCTTCCCTCCATCCTCTCGTCCCTTCCCCCTCCCCTCTGATCGCTAGGCTTACCCTCAAAGGTCTCTCCACATCAAAAACATTTGGGATTTTGTTGTATCTGGGCGCACTGAAGTGATTAAATTCGGCGCTGAGGAATTTAATTTAGTTTAATGAATTTGGGCATCCGTGGCGTTTAATGTATGGCCGTTTTTCTATCACGTTTCCCACAGATTTTTTTAATTGTAATTTTTCGGTTTGATCTGAGTTCTTCTTATATGGGATTCCTTTTTTTTTTATAGCTTGTACTAATTATATATTGTCTGTCTCCCTGTTTGTCTGTCTGTCTGTCTCTGTCTATCTGTTTGTCTGCAAGTCTGTAAAGTATGTCTGTAAGACTGTCTGTCTGTCTGTCTGTCTGTCTGTTTCTCTCTCTCTCTCTCTCTCTCTCTCCATCGCATCCTAACCTTCCCCTTCCCAAACACATCCTTTCCTAGCCTTTGTTTTTCTCCCCTTTTCCTTCCGATGAGAGAGTGGAATTTCTTGTATGTCTTTATCCCTAATGGCACCCACAGTCCCTTGTCACAAAGTATCGCCCGTTTCTCGAAGGTTATCATTCTTACCCCATAAATCCTAAAAACCTGTTTCACTTAAAATCAGCAACTATCGGAATACTGTAAACCATCTATCACAAAATATCGCTCACCTCTTAAAAAGCGTCACATCTTAGTAATGCACGTTTCAGTATTTTATTTTTAATTTTCACTACCCCTTCTCTTGCCTTTTCACTATGCTGACATCTTTTTGGTGGAGACAGTGATAGTTCCATTTTAAATATGAAGCACTCTGAAAGCCCAAGTCCAACTCCGTACATTAGATCCAAAGGCCTGTCCACACATGCAGTAAACACCTGTGATTTGGGGGGTACGGTAGTGAAAACGTATAAAAATAATCCTGTAGGCGTGGTGAAGTGGATACCTGGTGATGTAGTGGAATAAGAAGCTCCAGGCGGATGGGGCTCGTAGGTGGTTCAATCAGAGCGAAAGTTGGAGTTTATTGCTCACATAGTACCATTCACAGGCAAACGAGGCTTGTCACCCTTGCCTTAAATGTCGGAACTGAATTGCTTAGACCGGTGCCACTGCGCTCCTGATGGAGTAAAAAAAAACTGGATGATAAGTACATAGACAGGAATAACCACTGGGGCTAAAGGAACTACCACTCCATCCATTACCTCTCATACCATAACGACGCCTGAAATTATACTGTTATATATGTCTCAGTCGCTAATCTGGGGGGAAGAGAGAAGCTAAAGAAGCATTTTTTTCTGAACCAGAATGTAGTTCTATACCGATATTGAGTGCCATCTTAACCTTATCTCGTCTCACCCATATATTCCTAATCCTCCCTCCCCACTACCACCAATCTCTCTCCTGACATCCTACCAACGAAATCGCACATTAATAAGATAGTTTCATCTCCATTGTTATTCTCGTTCATAATTAAAGGCCTAAAAAAGGAGTGTAATTACAAGCTGGCCTCACGTACATCTGCCACTGGTTAATACTCACTGAATCCCCACGTTGATTACACGTACTGTACTTTCACCAGAGCTTTTTCATAATTTCAGTTGCCATCAGAGAGAATTACTACTTTTAATTATCCTTAATACTGCTGTAGGATTATGAGTAAAATGCAAACGGGAAATAATGTTGATATATAGAGACGCAGATTAATTATATTAATTCCCTATATCTTTAATTCTTCAGCTACGCAAATACACTGTGTTGATGCATTATGTGCCCACACACACACACACACACACACACACACACACACACACACACACACACACACACACACACACACACACACACACACACACACACACACACACACACACACACACACACACGCACACACACACACACACACACACACACACACACACACACACACACACACACACACACACACACACACACACACACACACACACACACACACACACACACACACACACACACACACACACACTGGGTGTCCCAGGAGCTGACGCACCAACGTTGAGGTAATTACTGAGGGCATAAGAACATATGTAGGATTGGCAATAGATAAAAAGTAAAGGATATTTCAATCCAAATGGTAATTAATGGGAAAAAAATTTTCAGTTTTCAGCCTGGGTTGCTAGGCTGTATGCTCCTCAATGCATTATTTTTACTGAGGTTAACTTATACAAAAATCAGTAAATACGATATGTACTGTCAGACAAAAAAATAAAAAATAAAAATAAATAAATAAATAAAACAGCACTGAAATTTGGATACAGTGGGTGAAACCTGTAATTCTTATCTATTAATACAACTTTTATTTTTCCACCTTTCGCGTCATAACCACTGGGAATCGGATTATGTCTGTAGAAAATGTGTCTCCGAATTAGCTCAACAGTTTCCTGCTGAGGTTGGTATGCAGCTCCTTGGACATCCATCCACTCACCCAAGACTCCGAAATTCTTGGCTCCACCTCACAACCCACGGGATCCACACCAAACTGCGCTTCCTGTTAACAGTGAGATAGAGCCATAACAATAGAGACAGAGTTTTTGCCTGGTGTAAAGCCTTATCAGAAGGACCAAATTCATACAAGAAGTAACTGGTGGGCATGAGTTTTTTTTTTTTTTTTTTTTTTTTTTTTTTTTCACGAGTCCTTCCTACTGAAGTGGGTTATGTGCCAGACGTCTGTACGAACAACACCCAAGATTTCTTCAAACGGTCCGAAATTATGTGTTGGTTCAACTAAAAGAGAAGGGGTCGGGACTCCGCAAACACCCCTCCACCCCCTCCCCCTTGGATCCGCCAGTGTGTAAGGAGTGAGGATGGCCACGTGCTGCTGCTGCGGACCTGCCTAACCTAACCTTGTTCAGTCAGCGTTCTGCTGTGGCTGAGATAGGAGGGGTGTGAGCCGCTCTCCCTCTCATCCCGTCATCCTGCCCGGCACTGTTGTCGTCTGATCGAGATAGCACGATTAGGCTTGTATTCTATGGAATGGGATGCTTTTTAGCACCTCTCCCTTAGTGGTTTATTTTACATATTACACCTTCACACTTCTTGTAGATTATATATGTACCATTTTAATGTTGACCTAGATTGCATTAATAGTAAAATATATAGGATACTGAAGTGCAATATACAGAAAAAATCGCAAAGGAAGGGGTGTTACAAAAGCCCTAAAGTCACTTAAAGGCGGCCCACATATCCTTCCCCCCCCCTCTCTCTCTCTGTCTTTCGACTCGAATTCTTGTGGTTCTGCTATCTTCTTGAGAGGGTGAGATGAGCTATAATTGTTGCTAAAAGCTAGTGTATAATGTAGGTGTAATTTAAGTTACATTAAAAACATGATCTAAAAAACAATGTAGCTCTCTTGGCGGGCAGGAGTGATGTGCGAACTGAATGTCGACTTTTTGCGAGTAAAAAGTCTGTTGATTTATGAAACTCGCTGTTGGGACTGTCGGGCTGATAACTGCTGAACGGTGAACTAGTCTGACTGAATGTATGCATAAAACCCAAGTCGCGAAGTGGAAAGCAAGCCCTCAGGGTAACTCTTGCTGATATTCTGAACCACGCGATGACTACAACGTGCCTGTCCTCTCCATATTATTTATAAGTGCGTTCTTTGCTGTGAGTTGTTGGCTGATCATCTCTAATCATCATAGTCGTCTCATACCAGTAGAAAATTAAACTTGTCTCCCTTTTGGCGATGTGACTAGTAAAGTTTAAGGCCTTTAGCTCCTCCTGGGTCCTCATCACCCCAATTGCAGAGTAATTGTAGAGAAAACAAACTAGACTCGAGTGACAACATGAGGACAAGACGGGCTGGTGGGATATACCTGAGTCTGGCCCACTGCTGCCTAACCATCTTGATCCACGTGACAGGTAAGCAAGTACTTCTTAGATACTTCTTAGATACTTAGATACTTTTTGTCCTGTACTCTCGTTAGGTATGGAGGCTCTCTAGCACCTTTTCTATAGCGGTTTATTTTTGGATGCGACTGGGTAATATCGTTTTGTGCGTTATTTATACGGACTATGGCGATGTTTGAAGGATTTACCTGACAGGATAGGACAATAATGTGTAATTAGCACAAAAGATCACTTAAGAAAAGGTGTTAGGGAGTTTCCTTAACCGACTAGAGAACGGGCCATCTCTTCAGCCCGAGGACGTCATATATATAGGGTGGCCCATATAAAAAGTTCCTCTTCCACCCTGTTATTTTTTTTATGTAAGAAAGAAGGAATCAAAGGCCAGCATCCAGCAAGATCGTTCCCTCCGAACATTTGTCCTTGATTGTGCTCTTAGATACCACTTTTTCAATATGAGGACGTGTTTTTTTTTTTCATACTTATTTTTGCTGCCTCCAGACGATTTTATTGAGCTTAGGGGAGAGCTTAATTAGCAGGTCTAGATACCATCCATACTAAGTCCTTCAGTCGTGGGATGCAAAAATGAACTATGCGAAAATGAATGTTTATAAGGATTAACCACCTCTGGCTTAGGCTTTCTTTTCTTTATTAATCTCAGGAGCCTTCTTTAAGACTTTTCACTGCTACGATATTCTCTTTAGCTTAATAATATACATGGAAATAGTAAGGATATGGAAACGTCAGCCTATGGAAGGGATTTACTCCTTCAGACCGAGCACGTCTCTTTTATATGGTATTTCCAGATGATTATGTTCAGGTGAGATTAGATACAGACGGGTTAAATCCCTTCACTACGACGATTGAATATAAGTGGTAACAACACACACACACACACACACACACACACACACACACACACACACACACACACACACACACCACCCTCGCTCACACCTGCACACCCCACACACATACACACTCGTCCACCCACCCACCCACCACTATAAGAAGAATACCGTCCTCGCTTTCAAAAGACGAAGAACTTTCATATACTTCTTCTCGTCCTCCATATTTCCTGTTGCTTCACTTACCTTTCTCAAATATTGCTTCCTCACCTCAGAACTTTATGGTATTTGATGTCAGACGATTTTATTCAGCCGGAGATTCTCATTTCCCCAGGCCTTAACCACTTCCACTCGATTATCTTGTATTTGGTCGATCATTGCTACCTTCAGATTTAATGTAGTATGGAATAACGTCTCGCAGTGAAGTAGTTAATTGAAGGTACGATTACACCTAACTCCTCGTGTTTGTCTCTCCAAGCTGAGTAAATTCGTCCGTACCGTACACGAATACGATCAAGATTACGTGGAAGCAAGGTGTTATGATGCTTACTATTTTTTTCCCATCGTCTCAAGGTAACTTCCTTTCCCTTGACGTTGTAATTATTCTTCATTTTTTTTTAACATTTTCCTTTTTCCTTTCTATTTTAATCGTGTTGCTTTCCGTGGACTTAGTTAAATGCAGCAAAGGCCATCTACTCAAGGGCGTCCCGGGGACTTTATCAACTCCCGCGTGTGAAGTGTCTAGCCTAAGCGGAGAAAACAGCATCTGTATATAACAAGAATATCGAATGCGACGTGTGTGTGTGTGTGTGTGTGTGTGTGTGTGTGTGTGTGTGTGTGTGTGTGTGTGTGTGTGTGTTTAGGTTTTTTGTGCCATGAAGGTGTTTTGTTAGATCTAACAATATGTGCTTTTGCATCCATCATTCCATCTTTTTCTAATTATTATTATTGTCATCATTATTATTACTATTATTATTATTATTATCAGTAGTAGTAGTAGTAGTAGTAGTAGTAGTAGCAGTAGTAGTAGTAGCAGCAGCAGCAGCAGCAGTAGTGGTAGTAGCAGCGCATTAGTAGTAGTAGTAATATTCACCCTCATCCTCTCGTTTGCTTCAGCCCACACTTTTTTCTTTTCCTTCCACTAACCATTTTTCTCTCAAATTTCTACACCGCCTTGAACTCACGGCCAGGGATTTATCAGCATCCCACACGCCTTGGGAAGCCCCGTCAATTACGTGAAAAATTTTATTACCGCAGCGAACACACAGAAATCTTTGACAATATATATATATATATATATATTTTTTTTTTTTTTTTTTTTTTTTTAGTGCGCTGACTTTTGGTAATTATATTCAGCCTAATTTATCATCCAGTTCTCTAGGACATAATTTTTATTTTATTCTAGATGTTAGGACAAGATTTTATCCAGATTTTTAAAGTTAATCAATTTGTACCCACTACATTTTGGAAAATCTCTCCTATGGTAAAAAGAAAAATGTTGGATTGTGATCGAATATATTAGCTTATGTGTAAAGGCTTGAAAAGGTGAAGAATTTTTTAGTAAGGAATTTTTGTTAGTAATTCTGTATGGTAAAAATTAACAACTATTAATTTTGATTGTCGAGGTTAATGTGATTCTAGAGAGGTAGGGAAGCATAGAGCTAATTTGCACCGAAGAAGCTCAAACTCGTGTGTGTGTGTGTGTGTGTGTGTGTGTGTGTGTGTGTGTGTGTGTGTGTGTGTGTGTGTGTGTGTGTGTGTGTGCAGTAATAAAGAGCTAATGGGCGAATTCTTAGACCCAAACACTCCTTCAGTTACACATGTCGGATGGGAAATTTTGGTTTTGGTCAGTTACATACCCCCCCCAAAAAAAAAAAAAAAAACAGTTGCTTTAATACTACTGTTACATGTTGAATATGTAGAATGAAAATTTTATTATTATATTTTCATAAAGTGAGAAATATCGTGTAATTTTTTTCTTGTTACATTACCAAACGCGTGAAGAGAATTGTATCACTTAAAACGGTTTACTGTGAGGACCTGAAAGGCTGTCAAATTCCTGATCTCTCTCTCTCTCTCTCTCTCTCTCTCTCTCTCTCTCTCTCTCTCTCTCTCTCTCTCTCTCACCTATTGGTAGCTGGAATATAATACTTAAGTTGTATCGGTCATGAGAAGGGTAACAGATATCCGCATGTTAAATTGCACCTGAAGAATGAATGATGTGGTAAGGCTGTAGTGTCTTTGTGAAGTCTGAGAGATAATATTTTCTGTTATTATTTCTGTTCAGCTGGATTTTTTTTAATGGATGCAGGAAAATTCAGATATTTGGTTAGTTTACATTATTGTATATATTACACTAATATTTCAATCTCTTAAATGCCTACCTGAGGATAGAATTGAACCCAGACAGACCTGAAGTGTATATCTAAGCCGCCATTACCTTGAACATGCTTATATTACGAAAATGTAGCTGGTTTATCCCGGTGAGGTCTCTCCTAATTTGAATAATATTTTGTGATCATGCCTAGAATCGAATAACAGTGACAAATGTACTAGATGCGGGAACTTTAGGGTCCTTTGGTTACTGCCCTTGGTGTAGTGTGGGGTGACTATGCGGTGTGCTGTGAGAGGGTGGTATGGTGTGTGGTGTTGTGTGGTGTGGTGTGGTGAGGTGTGAATTCGCTAACGTCGCTAAAATCTACGGGAGTGAAGCACCTTGTTTCGGAATATCGTATCTGGGATAGACGCTTAAATCTACGGGAGTGAAGCACCTTTTTTCGTAATATCGTGACTGTGGCAGAGACGAACTGAGCCGCCATAAAAAACGTACTCCCTCATCTAAAGATATATTCTTATACTCAAAAAGGGGAAAAAAGTAAGTGTTTTAGAGAGGCTCAGTAAGGTAGAATATAATAACGTATTGTGAAAGTGTATGCTTATTTTCTCGTGCTCTTTGGCAACAGCGAGTTTTTTTTTTAATCATCCAACCAATTACCAAACGCGTTGCGTTAAATAATTTCCTGATTGCAATGACTTTCTTTTTCGTAATGCTCTGATATTTATTTTCACTGTTGATATTCTTTATATACCAGTTAACAGGACGTCTTTTTGTTGAAGATTGCGCTGTTATCGAATGCTGATATGTAGCGTAGGAAAGCATCTAAGAAGAGAAGTTAATAAATACCACATCTAAATCCCCATTTTCTGAACGTGTTATCTAAACTGAATAAAATCGTTTGCAGTAAAATAGAATAACATCATAACTACGTCGAATAGAATCATAATTACGTCATAGGACTGAAACCATTGAAACGTAAATATTTATAAAGGGAAATTATGCATGACTTTTAATATGAGGAGAGGAAATTAGTAAACAGCAGAAATGGACACCAGTTAGCAATTACTCCTCTTCTTAGTGTGAAATATTCAGGGGATTCATGTCAGTTCCAATGAATTTTGTGAAAGAAAAAAGTCAACAGAAGATGTACCTGATGATGCACATTCTCTCTCTCTCTCTCTCTCTCTCTCTTTATTTGGTGTACCGTCATAGCCGTCAGTCATACTTGGAAAGGGGTATGTGGGAATATTTTGCCCGTTTATATAAAAAGAAGCATACGATTTCCTGATACAACAATATTAATCTATTTATGACCTGTTAGCAAAGGATCTCTTTTACGGAACACTACCTCCACAAGGCTAAGTAACCTTTGACTAATAATGGTTGGCGAAGCAATATTCTGATGCGTCTAACCATTCAAAATACCCTCTTACCATTTTGCTAAGAGCCAGTATGTGTGAGGAACTGAAATATCTCTCATTTAAACTTCAAAATCGCAAGTCCCGTCACTCTTAATTCCCCACAGCGATGAAATAACTGGATAAGAGAGTGCCTGGGCTGATTATGACGCCTTTGGGTACTGTCCACCGCCTTGTGAATATGAACCCGGTAACTGTGTGTATATTAAGGCCTGTGAAGCAATGATGGCAGTTCTTCTTAAAGTTATGAACCAGGTTATTGCACATCTTGCGGGATCAGAAGACCAGGAGATGAGTTTATATGTAGTCAGGGAAGGTTGGGTGAAGTCTGAGAGTAAACCTGGATTCATTAAAGTTATTAATGAATTTCATTTCGTTAGATACTGATTGGCAGAATAGTTGTATATGTAGTTATGGAATATTAGTAGTTTCATCGTGACATATGTAAAGGTATTTAAAAAAGTTGCTTCCTTCTTCATCCTTACCCTTCGGCCAAAGTTACTGCTGTTGTTAATAGGGCAAAAGTCATAGGATACAACACAACTTTGAAGCACTACGACTCACAGTGGCATAATACACTGCACTACAGCTATGTATCTATGACTGATAAAAGATATAATAATGACACAAATCATGGCACGATCTAGTATCTTGACTGGGTTTGTCCGCAGACCCATCAAGGAAAAAAAAAAAAGTAAATTAAGACTCTCAAATGGCCCTTAGTATTTTAGAAGAACAGCAGGATAGTGAAAGTATGATTCAGTTTTTGTAGACTCGTAACTGCTTTTCATCATCTCATCAAAAGATGCAAAAACAGACAGTTAGAAATGGAAGAAATTTAAGCCTTTACATGATGATGAGACTGTAGAATCAAAGGAAGAGGTGAGAAACTAAGTATCTATATCCTATCTATCTATCTATTGCCAGAAGCCTTAATCTCATACAAGGTGGCCACAAACAAATCGCCTCCACGTCGCCCTGTCCCCCGCCATTTCACTGGCTTGTTTCCAACTCACCCCCCTCCCTCTCATATATCTCTTCACTCCATCCCTCCATCTCATCCTTTTTCATTTAATCTTTTTACTGATCCACCAGGACAGTGATTCTCAAACTATGGGTCGCGAGAGGAATTTTGATGGGTCGTAGGGACATAGAATACGCCTAATGCTTTCAGTGTATATTATTTACTTAATTGAAATTGTATCCTTTTCACACTATTAGCATATTCATAATAACTACCAGAGGCTATATACCGGTTATTCTTTCTCTCTCTCTCTCTGCCCTGTGGGTCGCGAAGTCTAGAAACATTCCAATTAGGGTTACACACTAAAAAGTTTGAGAACCGCTGCACTAGGAGCATATGAGCCAAGCAGTAGGCTGTCTAGTCAAGACATTTATGGTAAGAGTGACCAAACGCTGGCCCTTGATTAGCATTATGTGAGAAAGAAACTCCAACCATCCATGGATATAAACCTTTATGAGCCACATCTGGCTTGAGAGCCTTGTCCCATGGATCACCAGGCGTTGTTCCTGAGTTTAAAAAAAAAAGAAAGAAAAATATTTGGCTTAAAAGCGTAGAGCACCCTGAAGATAACTCTAAGAAATAGGCAACAAAGTATGACAGACCAGTTTAATGCAGGCTATATCAGTGTTACACTTCCCAGAGGATGGACGTAAATCTTAAATCCATCAAAGGAGCACCACAACCGAGACAAAACATAACACTTACCGTCCCACAGAATTACACCGCTCCTCTGTCTGCCTAGCTGCTTCCCAGGGCTCGTCCAATTCCTCCCTAGCTTCTCACAGTCCTGGCTCGTGCTTTTTCGAATCGTCTTGAGTGAAGGAGAAAACTCTGGCAAATTTAGGTCTGATGGACGATCACACTTAGGCGCACTCTACTTTACGTCGACTGTGGGTCATGAGGGAGTGTTCCAGACCCAGTGTGACTTATCTCTTGAGCATAGCGCCTCGGTGATGATGGAAAAGAGAGAGAGAGAGAGAGAGAGAGAGAGAGAGAGAGAGAGAGAGAGAGAGAGAGAGAGAGAGAGAGAGAGAGAGAGAGAGAGAGAGAGAGAGAGAGAGAGAGAGAGAGAGAGAGAGAGAGAGAGAGAGAGAGAGAGAGAGAGAATGTGTGTGTGTGTGTGTGTGTGTTTCATCTACTTTTATAACATGATTCCAGTTATGAGAAAATCGTTTTCACTGTGTCAGCGAGAGGTGGTGAAAACGCAGCAATTGTGGAATTATAGAGTGTAAATATGAGAATGCTAAACTGTAAGGAAGAATAAAACAGCTTAAGTACAGTAATGGACGCTGGAGGTTGGCACAGGAACAGGAAAGGAATTGCTTGACAAGAGAATAGATGTGTTTGTTCATGTTGAGAGCTAAGATAAATGTTTAAAGAAATGCCAAAGATGTCTGGGAGAAATGAAGGCGGGTTTATAATGGTAAAAGTAATAGTTTGCTCCTGGCCTTGCTTGACGAAGAATAGTTAATGATTATTCGGAAAACGATAACGAGAATATATGCAACTTTATAGATGCTGTACACGTGATGCATACGCTGAACATACAGACAGTATGGCGGACAACTGGCATTCGTGTATTGTTGGACAGAGCTAGATTAATAGTTTATGACAGCTTCTTGAAGGTTGAAGCAAACGATTATTTTGTTGGAAGAGTGGGAATCGGGTTTGGTTGTTTATCGCCCTGAATTATATTCGTGTAGAGATATATGCCTTAGGGTGGTTTTGATGAATGCCCTGGGTAGATGATTTAGTGCAGGATGGAGTGAAGTGAAAGTTGTCTGCACTAGTGAACTGGTGGAAAATAACGGAACTCATTTTCCTCCTTGTACTGTCCAGGCACACCTCACAAGATTTCATTCCCTACATCTGTTCCTGTGTTGTGCAGGCAGCGATTCTCTTTTGTTGTGGGAGGTGGTGGTGGTGACCTCTCACATGTCAAGGAGTTAAATCTGCTCAGTTCCACTGTGTGTCGGACAAACAGTGGTGGTTTGCAGGTGAGGGAGGTGATGATTTCTCCACACAAGATCAAGGGGTTAACTCTGCTTGCTTCCTCCATGCCACGTACATAACCTAACTCTTATTCCTCCGTGAACTGGACTGACAGTGATGGTCTGCGGGTAAGGGAGGTGGTGGTGCCCTCTCACAGGATCAAAGGTTTAACTCTGCTTAGTTCCTCCAGGTCTGTACATAACCTAACTTTCACTCCTCCGTGTGCTGGACAGGCAGTGATGGCCTACGGGTGAAGGAGGTGGTGGTGCCCCCTCACAAGATCAAGGGTTCGGGGGTGGAGCTGCAGTGCCTGTACGAGCTGGATCAGACAGAACAGCTGTATTCTGTCAAGTGGTACAAGGGCATCAGGGAGTTCTTCAGATACGTCCCCGCTGACACGCCGCCCATCCAGGTCTTCAACGTGTCCGGCGTCAATGTCGATGTAAGTAACTGTGTGGCTTCGTAGATCAGACTAGGTTGATTATGGAGATGGGCTGGTTGTTAAAGATTAGTTATACAAAGACAGGTGCATGTAGTTTGCCATCACGGTCCATGCCAGAGCTTAAAAACAAACGGGACGACACATCTCTGCTAAGGTTGTCCAAGGATATGTCCCAACCCCATCTGGTGGTGTGGTGTGGGTGATGGCGTAGGTGAGCAAGAATTACAGTCCGTTCTATCATTTTCTCATCATCTCATTTTCCAAACCTTATTAACATTATTCCACTTCCTTGTTCCCTGCTCTCCTGTGCCTACCGCCATCGTGTGTGATGGTGTGGGTGTGATGGTGTGGGTGTAATGGTGTGGGTGATGGCGCAGGTGGACAAGAGCAACAGTCGGCGTGTGCTGCTGAGAGGGGCGAGTCTGCGAACGTCCGGGAAATACAAGTGTGAGGTGTCCGCTGAGGCCCCTTCCTTTCACACCGACTCCGGTACCGGACAGCTCCTCGTAGTCCGTGAGTCAATGCACAACACGTCGATATGACTCTGCTATACCCTTTTTACTCTAACTTGGCCTAAAATTTCAAACCCTCAATCTTCAGAGCCGAGTTGAACCAGTAAAAATGATGCTGGTCACGAAGAGGTGCCATGGAATGTGGAGCCATAGCACTATTTCTGTCATTGAGCTTCGTGAAATAAACTAAAAAAGGACGAAAATTTAGGCCAAGTTAGAAGGAAAGAGCTATTATATTTTTCATTTAGGTGGCTTGCCCTCCAGTGTATCTTCTGTTCGTGTGTCGTAAGTTGAATAAGATATGAGGTCGTTAAATCGAATTATCTGGCAATGTTAGCAATGAAGTAAAAATAGTCATCATTGTTTTGAAAAGACCAGAGTAATATATACAGTTGTCATTGTTTTAAGAAGACCAGGATAATGAGTTTTTGTTTCATTCATGACGTGATCTGGGTTAAGTAAAATTATCTCACGATAGCATAAAAGAGAGAGAGAGAGAGAGAGAGAGAGAGAGAGAGAGAGAGAGAGAGAGAGAGAGAGAGAGAGAAAGAGAGAGAGAGAGAGAAAGAGACAGCTGCCAGAAATGAGCATAGGAACTGCATAAAGAGGGTGGTTCTGGAAGCCTTATGGAAATTCTCTAGCCAAGGAATCCTACCTGGTAGCTGCACAAGTCTTCCAAATTGTATGCATGCTGACACCTTACTGACACCGTGCATGCGTGTGTGTGTGTGTGTGTGTGTGTGTGTGTGTGTAATTCACCGGGTCGGTCAGGATCACATGATGGTCGTGATCGTCAGCTTTTACCCTCCCGGAAGGGAGCTGAGAGCTCATATAGTCCGATCTAAGGGCAAGGCTGTGACCTTCACACACACACACACACACACACACACACACCCGTCCCCTTGCTCAAGGGGGACAGTAACCACCCACTTCGTCAGTGAAACTTTTCGCAACCTGAGCGAGGCGCGAACTCCCGTCCACCAGTTGGCAAGCGAGAACGTTACCACTGCACCAGCAGTGGCCAGAAATTATTATGAATTTAGCTGTTCGAGTGCTCATTGGCCCTAATATGAATAACTTGAGTCTGAAATTTGTTACTGGTATCCAAAAATACGATGAAATAAGGAAATTACGACACTGATTTCTGGTTGGGTGCAGTTTAATGTCTTTGAGTGCGTTTTCACATATTCACTCCCGGTTTGCAAGACTCTCTCTGCGACTAACTCCGAACATAAGTGCACTCTCACTTACAATGTTATACTCTCCCTTAGCCATACTCGTGTGACTCTAACAGAAAATAATATCCCTCTGTACTCGTGCAGAGAAATGGTGTCCCTCTGCCATAGTGATCAGTGGTCGTTTTAGACTCTGATGTATATAAAAGAGCTGTTTGCCCACCAATGAAAGCATGTACTGTACACGGCAGCCTATAGTATGCAGACATGCCCCGTGACCCTCCTTCCCCTTCGCCTGCCTGCCCCCAGACACCCCTGAGAGTGACCCCCACATCAGCGGTGCCAGGTCCAGGTACCACGTAGGTGACCCGGTGCAAGTCAACTGTACCTCGTCCCCCTCCAAGCCCGCAGCCGCCCTCATGTGGTACGTCAACAACAACCAGGTACGTTGTGGTTGGTAGTGTGGTGTGTGTAGGTGGTGTGGTGGTGTGATAGGCAGTGTGGAGTGTGTTGGTAGTGAGATGGTGTGTGTTGATAATGTGGTGGAGTGGTTGGTAGTGTGGTGTGTGTTGGCAATGAGGTGGTGTGGTAGGTAGTGTGGTGTGTGGGGGTGGTGTGGTGGTGTGGAAGGTATTGGGGAGTGTGTTGGTGGTAGGTAGTGTGGTGGTACGGTAGGTAGTGTTGTGTGTGTTGGTAGTGTGGTGGTGTGATAGGAATTGTGATAGTGTGGTACGTAGTGTGGTGTGTTTTGATGGTGTGGTGGTGTGATTGGTATTGCAGTAGTGTTGTAGTGGTGTGGCTGGTATTGTGGTGATGTGGTAGTGGTGTTGCTGGTACGGTGGTAGTATGCTTGTGTGTTGGAGATGTGGAGTGGCGTGATTTGTGATGATGTGTTGTCTTTGTTGTTGTTGTTGTCCATGTCTCAAAGCCATCTGGTCTTGAACCTGGTTAACTGGAGATGGTGTGTTGTTACCCTGTTCCACCTTCCCTTCCACTCTCAGGCGGACAGCACCTCCCTGATCGACTACGCCCCCGTGCCCACACCTGACGGACTCGAGACTTCTATCTTGGGTCTGCACTTCCGCACCGACGAGACTCACCTGCAGAGCGGCCATCTCAAACTGCGATGCACCGCCACCATCGCCGCTGTGTACTACCGCGAGAAAACTATCATCATTCAAGCCGCACTTACTGACTCACTCCACAGGCCAGAGAGTCATAGCATTGTCGCAGGTGAGTCACGAACTGTACACTGATAATTTGCATAGTGAGGTAGTTTGGGTAAACATAGATATCAATAAATGGTAAAGCTGAACTATATGGTTTTCCTTTCCCATTTACACCTAAGCCAAACCTATGACCATTTCAGTGCCACAGCGATAAGACTCGATGTGAGGGACCTCTGAGGCAAAAACAGCTCTCAGTCCACATTAGATGTAATGCAGGACCGAAATTTCTCCTCGGAGGATGAGTGACAGCTAAAATTAACCCTTCACCATGCTAGCAAAACAGGAGTGAGAAAGAGGTGTATGGAGGAAGTTTGATGCATGTGAGAGCGGAAGTGTTGTATTGGCTATGTATGTGTAAGTCTGAGTTGTAAATGTCACAGCCAGGTGCAAACACATACAAACATACGAAAAGACATGCTACCAACACCCACAATAAATGTCCGACAAAGGGTGGGCTCAAAACTTAGAATCGCAACATACACAACACAGGACAGTACAGTAACCACCGATTCACTGCCGCTCCAGACAAAAGGATACAGAAACTGCTGAGTAAAAGTAGGAATTTGTTTTAGTTTCTTTTTAACACAATGAGATATATTTCAGTTTAAGAGAGGATTCGGAAAGAAACTGTTTACCATTAGTCTGCTTTGTGAGTAAACCTCGTTGACCCAAGGTTGTGTAGCGTGGGGGGGAGGGGCTGAAGGGGATCTGCAGCCTTGAAAATTACTTAGCTTGAGCTTTTCCAGGGTATTGGTAATGTGCGTCTTGTGTGTGTATACCATAGAACAAACAAATACGGCATACCATAGTTACTAAGATTAAAAATCCACTAGCTGTAATTGTGTGATGGACTGGGGGTGGGTGGGATCTTAATCTTTCAAAATCTGTAGAGTTCTCATTTACCATTAACCTCCCTAAATGTGAACAGGAGGAGAACCAAAGGCGACTCAGTTACTGGATATAGCGTTCATAGAGGGTGATGTGCTGGGGGTGGTAGGTTAAAGGGGGGGAGACTGAGAACCTTAAAAATTAATACGTAGGCTCTCCACCATAGGCCTTTTACGTGTACAGAGTAGCAGAACCAGAGATAGCCCAGTTACTTATATACAACGTCTATAAACTGTAGTACAGGAGGGAGTGGAGAGGGTTGTACAAACTCATGAGTACTGGCATTAGACAGTTTTATCAAATGTTTGTCTGTTATTCCTTTAGATATATTGTGTGTGAGGTTACACATGGAAAGGCAACGTGTTAATCTAAGGTATATCATCAACAAACTCATATATTCTAGGGGAGAGGGGAGGTAAAGCCCTGGAAATCAATAGGTTCGACTTGTGTCACAGGACCACACACTGATATGTGACAGTGATGTGGGTGAACAAAGAGAGGGGTGGGAAAGTGGAGAGCCCAGACCTTGAATATCGATAGGCTTGACCTTTACCATAGGTCTAATTTATACCTAAAAGTGCACAACATAAAGTACCTTGGTTACTAAAATACAACATCTGTATGTGATTGACAGACTTCTCGTTTACTACAGAACTGTTGTACACTGAAGGCTGTATGAAGATTACTTGCAATACTGTTACAGAACATCCACAAATTATGATGCATCCTGGGAGGGAGTTACTGGAGGGAGAAGAGAGGGGGATCTGGAACCTTTGATATTATCAGGCTTCGTCTTTACCATCGGCCTAATGGGTGTGCAAAACAACAGATCTAAAGCTTGACTAATTACTGAGCTACTTTGTATACAAGTTCTTATGTGTTAAGTGGAATGGGTGATCGGAAGAGGGGTATGTGGAACCTTCAGAATTAATATGTTTGTCTTTTTTCTTGGACCTCCTGTGTATGCAAAATTTCCCAAGCAATGGTGGTTCAGTGACAGGTCTTACGTCCACAGTGTGATGTGCGGTGAGAGAACTGACAGATGCAGCATGAGAACAAAACCATACAGTAGTATTCCGACGTACATCAGGGATGACAAATAGTCATTGGAGTAATGGAATTATTAAAGCTTGTATTTGCTCTTGTTGTACAGGTGAGGCGAGGTTTGAGACTTGGCGATGTGTTTTGGCTGTAGGGGTGATGGTGGCCCTTCTCAGGTAGCAGCGCCATGTCTTCCTCACCTCATCCCTCCATCACCATTCATCCCATTTGGCCCCGCCACTCTTAACAGCGAGGGACAGCGATTGTGAAGGACCTGAAGCAGCAGCAGGTGTATTCCGTAAGTGTAAAGTTCTTTCTGTTTGCAGGTCTGGCGAGGACTTCATTGCTCTTTCTGAAGTACATCATTACAGAAAGATTCATCTTGTGATGGCAGTTTTTAATATAAATGTTTACTTTTCAAAAATCTGTTCCTGCAGATCGAATTCAGTCTCATATTTCAGTGTGGACAGTCATAATACATGACTCTCCAGCAAACTGACATTATTTTTATTTGTTTTTGTCTCCCCTATTCGATAGTAAAAAACAGCTCAGGACATGGGCAATAGCAATAACAACAACGTGCGTGCGTGCGTGCGTGTGTGTGTGTGTGTGTGTGTGTGTGTGTGTGTGTGTGTGTGTGTGTGTGTGTGTGTGCGCGTATGAATTTTTAAAGGGAAGCAATGTGAACTGGCGTAGACACTGGTGAAAGTGTCTGATACATGGAACAATGTAATTTTGAACGAGGAAATTGTCATAAAAAGGACTACCATTTAAGAGTGGTGATTATCAGTACTAACTGAGGGTAACTGCTGTGTGATGAACCAAGTGATTCCAGGGTAAGCAGGTAAAATGTTACGTAGGTAAATGCTGTGAAGTGTCTGGCGATGAATTTTTAGGGAGTTGATGCAGCGTCCCTTGTAGCATGATTTAGGATCAAAGGAACGGTGAAAAGTTTGGTATACTGAGAGAGAGGTTTGGCGACTGTGTTGGTTGGGAACAGAGCTGTGTTTATGTTACTCATTCTTTTCACTGTGTATGTGAATAGAGTGTTAGCAGAGATGAAAGCGCAAATCTCTGAGTAAGGAAGTATTTGAATGCAGGTGGAACAGCTGCGTGCACTGCTATTTGTATTTACCTCCTGACTGAAGGGTTTAATTGTATGCTGGATCAGTCTTACTATCAGATAATAATCAAAGGCAGACAGTCAGGAAGTGGGATTTATTAGATCAATAAGAGATCCACTTCTTTCTGTCCCTAGATATTATGCCTCAGGGTCACTTCACATGCAAACGATATATTCTAAAAACTATTAAGTCTGCCTTTGACAAATGCCCTTTATCGTGTTTAACATCCCATTTCCATTCCGTGTTTCAGGTGAGCATCGTGACTCCAGCCCAGCCTCCCCCACCTGCCTAATTGTGTGGACGACCTTTTGTGTGTCATATCCTGTGCCGCACTCCACGCTACACTCTCACCACACAGCATTCACTCACCACACCACACTCGCTCACCACACCACACTCGCTCACCACGCCACTCTCACTCACCACACAACACTCACTCACCACACCACACTCACTCACCACGCCACATTCACTCCACGCCACACTCACTCACCACTCCACACTCACTCTCCACGCCACACTTACTCACCGCCACACTCACTCACCACACAACCCTTACTCACCATACCACACACACTCACCACACCACACTCACTCACCACGCCACACTCACTTCACGCCATACCAGTCACTTCACTCCTGTATAGTCGCACTTTATAACTTTATCTGTTAAGGCTGCACTGCATCATCAGCGAGTACTGCACATCTCACCTTCATGTCAAACAACCTTGCCCATGCGTATAGGCTTTATTTCGTGTAGTGTATTTATCCCGTTGTTTTAATTTTTCTTCATATACTTTCTTTCTCTTCTTTCCTCTCGTATTCACCCAACCTTTACTAGTTTTCTTCCGCCAAGTTTGCTCTGTTTGATATCATCTCTTCCCGCCAACATTCCACTGCTGCAGTCTTTTACTACCCTAGTCGATCATCGAGTACTTACATCCTAGATCTCCATTTAGTGGCTCACGCATTGATCATCATTGCACCTATTTTTCATTGAGATCACTTGCTATTATCTATTATGACCTGGTTTCCTCAAAAGATCTCTTGTTGGAACATGGATTAATAAAATTCTGGATCAATATTTCAGGTTTTCCCAATGTCCCTAATGTTCATCTAAGCTTACCTAGGGAATACAAACTGTAACTTAAAAGCCTTTACAACTTTTTGTTTGTAATAGATATACTTGGTTTTTAACTTACTGCAGGTTTTAACTGTAACGTAGGCTGTTGTTAGTGCTATGTGATCACTTAGTCTAATTCTCCATACTTTAGGAGGAAAAGAGTAATGTGTTCATAATGAAGGGAAGACGTGAAGAGAGACAGAAAATTTAAGATTATGCAAATAAGTGACCTTCACATACGAGCATTCGAACCAAATACTTAACAGTACAGTATATACATCAACGCGTGAGAGGACTGCATGTAAATATATAAAACAATAATGATATGCGTGTGGAGTGGATACACGAAGGAGAATAGAGGAATATAAAATAGAAAAAAGTAATAATGATCTGCATTGCTGAAAAAAAAAAATCGTGAACGAATGAAAAGAGAAGTTCTGTAATGAAGCAAGAATAAAACTTAAATACTGTACATTATCAGAAAAAAAGTTTTTTTTTTAAAGAAAATTTGTGTTGCTCATTTAGTGACATTAATAATAATAATAATAATAATAATAATATTAACAATAATAAAGATAATAATAATAATATTATTATGTGGGCAATTTAAGAGAAGTAAAAAAAAAGTCAGGCACCCATTCTGACCCATTCTTTGTGAAGAGGGGGGAGATTTGCAGAAACGCCATCACCCCTTTTCACCTCTCTACCTCCCCGTCCCCTCTTCTTTCTCTTTTTCACCCCCCTCCCCTTCTCTCATTCTCTTCCCTCCCTCTTTCTCTCTCACTCCCCTTCTTCATCTTCTCCCATTACCCTCCGTCTCTCCATCGCCTCTCACTCTCCCGTTCTTTTTCCTGTAACTCTCCCTCTCCTTCCTCCCCCACCCTCTCCCCTCCCTTCCTCTCCCTCCCTTCCTCTCCCTCTTCTTCTTCCTCTCCACCTCCTCACCCACTGCGCCATTAGAGTCCATCTTGCTGAAGGGTTGCTCCACAATGACTGCCACTCTCCCTCTTACTACACTTCTCTCTCTCTCTCTCTCTCTCTCTCTCTCTCTCTCTTAGTTCCACCAGTCCTCCTACGCTCATACACGTCTACATGTCAGCTTTTCGGCGCTAACATTCACCGTCCGTACTAATACATTCAAGGGTTGTCTCAATGAGGATGATGCACTGGTATCAGCAGGGGTATTTTTATGATATGTCTGTGAGTCATATGGGAAAGAAGTAAGGTGTGCTTAAACAAAATTCAAATATTTAAACTGAGCCCCTCCCCAGCCAAGGACTAAACTCACGTCGCTTCAAACAACAGATTACCCCTCTTACCACTCGGCCACCTGTCTCCCCAGTGGATTATGTCCGCTGAATTAAATCACTTGATGTTTCTCGGATATTGATGTTAAAGTTTATTATTATTATCCAAAACGTTAATCCAATTAATTAGATGACTCACTAGCCCTGGATAACAACTGAACTAGAAGCAAAACTCGAAGTCAGCGCTGGTGGAAATAAGGACATTAGGAAATAAGGACATTCGGCCATTAAACATACTTGGTACAGCAATTTAGAGGTGGCACATGGTCGGCGCTGTCCACTTTGTCCTGGTATAAATCCGCCACTTCTTCATCTGGCAACATGAGATTAACACTCGAACAAGGCGCTAGTCACGAGGAAGTGCTAAGGGAAGGATGTAGGGTCTGGGTATTGTCTCACCTGCCACAGAACTACGAGATAAGGAAGAAAATCACAAAGTTAAGATGGATGGAGGAACCACACTAGATCAGGCGTCTTGATGCTGCCTCACTCACAACGATATGGTGAAGGTCGACGCCAAGGTGATCTGCCGTGAAATTTCTTGATAGCTCAGGCCCTCAGCGTGAAATGGCGGTGACACACACTTAACTGGCGAGGTCTTCGTAGTAACACCACTGCATTATCTTCCCTTCATTCGTGATGCTGAGCTCAAATTTAGTTTCGAGATTTAGGGCATAAAACTACGTTAGTGCTAATTCCAGTGCTTGCATATGGGATCAGTATTTATTGATGTGATATAAAGCTTTCTGCCCACTTTCGGTATGAACAAAGATGGGGTATTTGTGGGCATATATATTCCGTCTCTGTTTATACCGAAAGAGGATCCAAGTCGGGGCGAAACTGTTAATCCTCCCAATACATAATAATTTCCATATGTGGGTGAAGCTCTATTTATTATGTATGTGCTGTAGCGGCCGGTTTGCACCAAGTGATTATCATCCCTATTACATTTATCTTCCTTAGAGGGATGTATATATTAATTTGCTCCTACCGTTAGTACTTTTTTTATGCTATGAAAACTGTGTCAAAAGCTCATTAGTTATTCTTTCTTTTCCCTCTGACTTTATTTCCCCTTACATCGCTATTCATTGTCTGTCTTCATGTCATCTTAATTTCACGTAAAGCCGTTATATCTATTTTCTTTCATAAATCATCCCCTCTGTCTCACATTGCACCCTTCATCGTTCCATTCACGTATATCCAAGCATCTCACTCTGATCTTTATAACATTTTTCATCTGGTCGACTCTCCTATCAATATTCTGCGAGGAATGGAGGTTCATAAAATAACTAATTTTTCCCATACATCTCCCCTTTCATATTAAAAATAGTAACGTTTAAGTCTCCACTCTGAGCTTGACAGGACTCGTTTTCCCGGTTCACTTTCCTCCCTTCATTTTATTCTGGGAGCTCACACTAAGAGGAGCTAAGGTTCGCGAAACACCTCAGCTTCTCCTCAGTTCTCTCCGTCTCAGTTACACCCAGGCGAAAGCTTTACGTGATCCCTCCTTCGTCTACACACCCGTCTCCTGCTAGCCTACCTTCGTTTTGCTTTGAAAGTGCCTATTATAAGGAGGTTCATAAACAGCTTCATATGTGTCATACTTCCGTCCGTAAGTATTTCCAGTCAAGTGTTCGAATGCATGAAGGGATTGTTAGATCAAACTCGTTACTTTACTATTATCATGATATCGTTTTCCTTAAATTGGGTAAAATTAAGTATAGTATCTCATATTAAAGGGTCTTAGATTTCATAGAAGAGTAACTGACGTAGTTTGTTTGCGTTTTAAAGTCGTAATAGATGATTCGGTCACGAGACACAGTGTGAAAACTATTCAGTTATAACCTTATTAATGCAACATGTTGATTCAATCACGTAAAATGCTAACTTATCTACATTCCACGCTCCTAAGTCGGTTAGCCAAACAATAGCCACTCTTAACAGAGACGAAACGACACTATAACCTCTCCCACAACTCTCCCCTCCGTCCCATCCCTTCTTCTCTACCCCCTGCCGCGCTCGTTCACCCCCCCACCCTATACCATGGAATCTTTATCCCCACATGTAACTCCAGAAGCATTCGAAGACTGGGGGGGGGGGGAACAAAAATATAGGTGGTGTGGGTTAAAGTACAAAGTTTATGTTATATGTATATAAATGGAAATGACATTGCGAATGCAGTATATGGG
The DNA here is from genome assembly GCF_032717465.1 of Coenobita brevimanus. Taxonomy (NCBI): domain Eukaryota; kingdom Metazoa; phylum Arthropoda; class Malacostraca; order Decapoda; family Coenobitidae; genus Coenobita; species Coenobita brevimanus. Next base: position 569,732 of record NC_137014.1, on the reverse strand, counting down.
AGAAAAACTCTAGGTGCAGGTGTAAGAGGGATACCCCTAGAATACTGATAAGACCGACTAGGAAAATACATAGAGATGGAACTGGGAAAGGGTAATGCACAGATTATGGTGGGAGGAACGCAGCGTATTTGAACAAAGACAACTGGAGTTCCTTCTATCATGTGACCATCCCATGGAAGGAGTGCTTGAAACCATATAAATGAAGGCCATCCTAAAAAATAACGAGTCCTTACTTATCTCAGCTGGACAGATTGCGATATGATCTCGCTTTGAATAACATACCATAGCATATGTACTCATATTTCTTGTTGGTACTGCATAGCATATTTGTAATGAGATCGCAACGAGATACTGGGAGGGAGCGAAAGAAAGAAAGCAAAAAAAAACGATTGCCCCTCACTAAAAATTCAGGAGGGAACAAAGGAGGGTTTTGGCCCATCTTTCTAGACAGGTCCTCTTATTATCAGTCTTTCCTTTCGAACTTCATTCACCTTTATTCTACACACACTTCTATCCTTTCTAATTGCTAATTCGTTTTCACTCTAGTCTTGTATAATATGTTTTCACCATATTTTTCTTCCTTTCCGTACACATCCTCCTTCCCTTCTGACTGCTGCTTTCCTCTCTTCTTCTTCCTTTCCTCACACCGCCTTCCTTCTCGACTTCTTTACTACCTACTTCCTTGGACGAAATCGTGAAAGTCCCAGAAGTGTGGCCATCAGAGGAGTATCAATAAAAGCAATGGTGCCGAGCAAATGGAGGCAGGGAGCTGGGAAGAAGACACACGAGAGAATGAGTGACGGATGGACAAGTGAGTGGAAGGTAAGAGTGGCGAGGGAAGGTGAAGGGAGGCATTGTTAATGAATGGGTATTGTTTCGAGTTACTTTGGACTTGTGTAGATATGTGTATGAGATGCTGTGAACTGAACAGACACACACACACACACACACACACACACACACACACACACACACACACACACACACACACACACACACACACACACACACACACACACACACACACACACACACACACACACACACACACACACACACACACACACACACACAGATACAAGTTCGCTCACTATTTCCATGCGCATATTTAACACAGAGGGCATATGTGTCACTTTTTTGACGTCGTATAATTTGGACAGAGAAACACCTCATAAATATTACCTTGCAGAGGAAAATCAGAAATAAAGCAGGTGAAATATTAAAGGTAATTGTTTTGAAGGCGTAACAGGCTCCACTTGTACATAACACAGGGTCTCTATCTTGGCCTATTCCACTGACATGAAAGTGGCAATAGACAAGGAAGTGTAGAAGTTTTTTTTATAATGGCTGAGTCGACGAAAGAAAGTAAGAAAGAAAGAAGCTAAGACAGGAAGGAAGAAAGAAAAAGAGAAGAAGGGAAGGAAGGAAGGAAGTAGGCAAGAAAGAAAGAGGCTCAGTAAGAAATGAGGATATGATGTGGGTCGGTAGTACGACTGATGGATGATGAACCTGAGTTTTGTTCATATCCTGTTTACGATTGAACAGGAAACAGAAGAAGGATTAGGATGATCATCTATGAACTACGGGAGGGGTATTTAGGCAGAGGATCATTTTTAGTCACAATCTCCCTCTCAATTCTGAACACGACCATCAACAATCGGCTTAAAATCCAGATCCTGAATATACTCTTTTATTCTAACCTGGTCCAAATTTTCATCCTTATGCATCCTATTTCACGTAACTAGTGGCTGGGAGAGGCAGCAATACGGCCCTACATCCTTTACACTGCACTTCTTCGTGACTGGCACTGTATTCTAGCGTAAATATTCCAACTCAGCATTCATGAGGAAGGGATGGCAACTTTAGGCCAAGTTAGAATAAAAGGAGTAGAGTTCCAGCGAAATACTGCCGTCCACCCAGCAGCTGAGAGTGAGAGGAACCCCCACCATCCACGCATAAAATGGAGGGAAGAAAATCTGGTGGTGAAAGGCGGCATTATCGATACTGGACTCTCGATACGGCCACTGCAGGTGACGTTAACATGTGTACCCCCGACCTCGTTACGATCAGGGGCTAAGTACATAAGATCTGTGCAAATACACTTTAAGGCTTTTCGAAGATGTACTTTTAGTTTCTCTCTCTCTCTCTCTCTCTCTCTCTCTTTCTCTAGCAAATTGGGTTAAACTGCAACATAGTGTGTCCACAGAATCCTGCAAGATTTACAAACAAAAATAGATAATTAAACAATAGTTGTAAATGGTTTAGCATAGTGAGGTGCAACTATTTTTTTTCATGTAGAAGAGTAATGCTTGTTATTTTAAGAGCTGCTCTTTCATATGGGAAAAAATTCCAGTATGTTAAACCTTTTACAAACAATAAACTTTTGTAAATATAGCAAGAATCTGTGTACACACTATATATACACTGGTGGTATTGTTTGTGGTGGGAGTGTATTTGGGGTGAGGCGTGGGAGACAACCAGACTTAATGACTACACAGGCAAAGTTACGGCCGGGGGGGAGGTGGACTTTAGAGTGGGTCCAGCGAGGGAGGAAGTGATGGGAGGCGCAGGAGGAAGTACTGAAGCGAGGTGTCTGGAAACAGTGTAGAGTGGGAAAATAGAGAAATTGGGATGGCATGCTCAGTCAAATAATGTTTAAGCATAGGGAGCAGGAAGTACATTAGAGTTTGCGAAAATATGAAAATACAGAGGTTAAACGTACTTAAGATTTGTTATGGAAGAAGGTGAGATAAAGAACAAATGACGGAAGACAAAGCCTTATTGCTCAACAAACAAGAAGGAGCGCTTACATAGTGCATCATTCGTAACCACCAGCTGGTCTACGGGCCGAATATTTTTGACATTGCAGTGTGACCTTCTTCTTCGACAGAGTACTCCCACAATCCAATTATTGCATTCCTGCTTAGCTCTTAATCCTTCCACCAACTTTAGATTACATTATATCAAAACTGGGTTTATTTTGCACGGTGATCATGACATTTGACCTTCTCCTGTGACAAGTGATGCCAACTGAGGTGACAGGTGAGACCGAGTGAGGTGCCAGGTGAGACCGAGTGAGGTGCCAGGTGAGCCCAAGTGAGGTGACATATGAGGCCAAGTGAGGTGCCAGGTGAGGCCAAGTCAAGTGAGAGATGAGAGGTGACATGTAAGGTCAAGCGGGGTGTTAGCTGCAGGAGACTCCCCTTGCCGCAGGCTAGGGTGTGGGGGATTATGGAGGGAGGAGGGGACACGGTCAGTATCCATGGCAACCAGAGCACCTGAGGGAACATGAACTCTCTCTCACAGGTGCTGCGTACACAGGGCGGTGGTCGTATGTGTCTTGGCAGATGGATGGCAAGGATTGTAGACGGCTAAATTGGTGAAGTAGGACATGTAGATATCTAGTTAATAGAAAGGACAATTGTCGACTAATTGATGTGATTGCTTCACGGTTAATATTCATGTAAAGAAATTTCGGTTTCATAAGACATACAGTGTTGGTTTGAGTTAAAGTTTTATGAGATCAATGCACATAAGTTCGTCTACCTATCTATCTATCTGCATATATATATATATATATATATATATATATATATTTGTATAGCTGGGTAAGTTATTTTGTTGTAGGCAGAGGAGGTTAAATGCAACAATTGTTTCTGCACTGTTGAGTTTCTGTTCGATGCTTTCAATGCGTCGGACTAATTCTCGTGTAGGTTTATGAGAAGCTGTCCGGATGTTGGTGTGGCTGGCAACGCTTCCTTCCTTCCAGGGAATATCTGACCATCTGACGGCAGGTGGGTGTCGGGTCTCTTTCATACTGAGTGGCGACACGTTATTATTCACCCATGTATGCATGACGTGAGTTGAGCGGGCTTCTCGTGGTGCAGTTAGTAAGCCCACTGATTACTGTGATCTAGTTTATACATGGCGTTTACACGTGGGTGTGGGAAGGATCTGTAGGTCGTTGATTTGTGAGTTGATTATAAGATATCAATTATGCCATGTATAAAGGAGCGTTGTGGTGTGGATGTGGATGTGATAGGAAGCGTTATGAGGAACACACTGAGGTGGTTTGGCCATGTGGAGAGGATGGAGGGTGAAAGACTGACGAAGAGAGTGTATGTGAGTGAGGTGGAGGGGGGAAGAGGGAGGGGGAGGCCGAGGATGAGATGGAGGGATGGGGTGGAGAGGTATATGAGAGAGGGGTGTGTGAGTTGGGAGCAGGGCAGTGAAATGGCGGGGGACAGGGCGACTTGGAGGCGATTTGTTTGTGGCCACCCAAACTGGATTGAGGCGTCTGGCAATAGATAGATAGATAGATAGATAAAGCTTTTAAGGACATCAAAAGGCGAGAGTCTTTTTCACGGTCGATAATTTTGGTACCTTCATGGTGGTGTTGCCAAGTGAGTGAGGCGTTGTGGCTGGTTCTGTAGTGGTTCTTAATTGCTCCATTCTCCAGGTGACAGGTGAGACGCCGAGGACGAAACTGTCAAGGAGCGTATCAGACTTCATCTTTGAACCCACACAGCCAGAATATATTAGACCATGAGAGGGGGAGGGTTGTTCAGACCATTAGAGGGGAAGAGAGACCATGACAGGGGACAAGAGACCGTGAGAGGGAGAGAGACCATGCGAGGGGGAGAGAGACTAACAGTGAGTGAAGTGCAAATCTCAACAATTTCAGGCTCTTAAAATTCACCCTCAGCTGAAGAAAATCGTCTGTTCTTACCTGGAATAAAATACTAAAGTCTTCCTGATCATGTGAGGGTTAACCTGCAAGGTGGATTATTAACTTCCCATCTACTAGTCGACCAGGGATTTTTTTAGACTGATACCAGACGATTTTTTGGTGAGTCTGGCAAATATTTAGGCATGCAGAGGGATTAAGCTGTGTTATTAAGCTTGACACAACGCAGATAAGGGAAATATAATGCCAGTGACCCGGAACAAACTCCTTTCATGGCGCTAATGAATTAAATGAACTGGGTGTTTGCATTAACTTTATTCCCTGCAAAAGTTCGTGCTGTGAAAAAAAAGTGAGAGTGAGAGAGAGAGAGAGAGAGAGAGAGAGAGAGAGAGAGAGAGAGAGAATATTATACTCTTTTTACTCCACCCTGCTCTAAAATTGCCATATCTCCATCTTGAAAGCTGAGTTGTTGCAATAGATCAATCCTTAAATATGATACTAGTCAGGAAGGAGTGCTATGAAATGGATATAGAGACGTAACATTGTCTTCTTTTCCCTCTGACTTGCATGAAATAGGTTACGAAAGGACAAAAATATAGATCACGTAAAAGTAAAAGGAGCATAGTGGTTTTTTCCCGCTTCTGAAAGATATTTTTAATTTCTAAATAGCCGCGTGGTTGCTGAATATGAAAAGGAATCTTGTTTGCCCCTGTGTGGAGTACAGTTCTTATGTGTAGGAAACTCACCACATACAGTTCTTTATAGGAGGTTGGAGTCAAAGTCTTATCTTTTCACCAACCCCCTCCTCTCACTGGCTCCCTGCAACCTCACTTTTTGTCACGGTGTTGTATCTCTCTCCCTCTTCTACCGCTGTTTCATAGGTCACTTCTCTTTAAACTGTCTCCCTTCTTCCCTTCCACATACGGAGGGCGTACTTCAACCCATTTCCTGCCAAAATCTAATGCAAGATTTAGCAGATACTCTTAGTCCTTCAAGTATGCAACTGGTCATCTCTGAAGTATCGTCCTGTATATGTTTTTCCCACTGTCAATGATTTTCAGTCTTCTAAATGCAGTGTGTCCAGGCATCTTGAAATGAACAGATATTTTTGCAAGTTTTCGGCCGTTCTCTCTTTTTTGAACAAAAACACACAACTGTCACGTTCAGTGTAATAGTTCGTCCTCAAAGTGAAAGTATCCAGAAAGAAATCCCAGAAGACCCACTTAAGTCCTATTTAGTTCTTTTCGATATGGCTTCACCAACACGTCACAAAAATGCTCGTACGTCCCCTTTGACCATAACACCGTATACCATGTGATATATCCCAGGTATATCACAATGGAGATGATGAATGATAGTGTATAAGGTATCAGGGTAAAGTATAAGGGCTTCCAGGGATCAGCCATTTGTAACTGTGTCATAGCTGGACTGGTGGAACTCGGGACTGAGCGTCCGAGCCTCCATCCAAATCCGGACAGTTAATTAACATGCGTCTGGCAAAAGTTGAGTTCAAAAATTTTGGTGAATTAATAGTTACAGTATTAGATTTGGAGAGTGCTTTCCAGGGCTTGAAAAAAAAAATGTTCATGGATATTAAGTGCAAAATTAATCACCAGAAATATGAAACCCTCCTTATCCTTTGTGTGACAGCTGGATATTCAAACTGATTTATATACTCATGTCTTTTTATAAATTAATCTTGCTGCCATCATATGACTCATTTACTTCATAAAAGATACCTCATATGAAGATGGTTACTAGGAGCCTTCTTAAACATTCTGAGTAGATTTCTTTCTCATCTGAATAATATCATCTGATGGTAACAAGAACTAGATACAAAAAACACAGTAGTGATGAATTGGTTAAAATGTAATCAACAACTATCTACATACTTCAAATAATGCATATGTGTTTGACTTCCATTATTACCCAACCTACAAATAATATTCCAGAGACAATGCAATGCTCCTGGTGATCAAGTAAATTGCCTTGCGTAAGAGATTGAAACTCCATCAGGTAACTACAGGTTTATAGATAATGACATGCTATCAGAGGTGTAGATTGGTGTCCGTATCTAAGTGCCCTGGATAAGATAGTCAGGCACTGAGTTCCTAAGCTTGGATGGGGTCAACATCAATCCGCCCATTACTGCTGTCACTAGAGAGGAATTTTCAACTGTGTGCCAAAGAGTCATGTTTACTTACTCCTTGGATTCAGTAATTACTCTGTTGCATGGATGTTACAGTGCTGTGAGGATGTTACAGCTGGAATGTGTTGCAGTGTTGTGTGAATGTTACTGTACTGAGAGGATGTTAGTGTTGTGTATATTGCAGTCTGTGTGAATGTTACTGTGTTAAGTGCATGTTACAGGAATGTGAGGGTACCACAGAACGAATGTTTCTCTCTCTCTCTCTCTCTCTCTCTCCGCCCTAAGTACACCATTCCTCCCTCCTCTCTCGTTCCATACATACACTCCCATTCTCACTTGAACCAGATCATAATAACTTTGCTGGTGCTGTTTCCCGCAAATGACACTGTAACTTTTAGGTAACGAGATGGGGAGTATGGATGTGTGTGTGTGTGTCTGTGTGTGTGTGTGAGAGAGAGAGAGAGAGAGAGAGAGAGAGAGAGAGAGAGAGAGGGGGGGGAGAAGAATGAAAGTATGTGAAAACAAAGTTAAGTACAGTGAGGAAAGAGTGTCTTAGCTGAAAAAGAGGCGGCGAAAGAGAGAATTTTGATAGGTGCATCGTACACCTGAAAACCTGCAAGTAGAGGCAGAGGCAGTTAGGAGATAAACCCTTTCAGTATATTATTTATTTATTTATTTATTTTCAGTGCGAGAGAAGACGACTAGTGACCCAAAAGAGTTCACATTAATCTGTTCAAAAACTCTAAAACTAACTCTTTTTCCCTACAAATTTCGCCTCAGTGTTTCTTCTCCTATAGACAAAAATGCAGACTTACGGAAAAGGGTGGTGTAATTTTTCCATGACCGTGCTCCGTATCCTGTGCGGCGACGATTAGAATGCACATTGTGTTTCCGACATCAGACCCTGTTAACCCCTTCTGATAGAGATTTTTTTTTGTTTATTCTGGTTAAGGCTAAACGGCTTTATTCCGTTTCATGAGAAGTTTTCTTGGGCTGCGTGGTTTAGAGGCAGTCTCCTTGATTACCTTCAGCAAAAGGATATATATTTCTTTTTCCTGGGAGTGGAGGGAGCTAACGCCACACAAGCATCCCTAGAGACATCCTTGGTCTGATGAAGTTAGGAGAGAGTCAAACCACTACCAAAGCACACCCCAATCGTATCAAGATGGACTGAACCATAAAGATCCAGTGGATGATGATCTTTAGTGCATCACATCAACACATACAAGGAAAAAACAAACCTTTGGTACTGAAAGGTTCATATTTTGTTGAGGACGATAAAATTCATTAAAAAATCATGGATGCATTCTAAGGTGAAATACTTTTAACAGAGCCTTATCTATCTGTCTACTTTTCAGACGCCGTAGGAAAAAGATCAAGCAGACAAGAAAGGCCTGATTGATCTACTGCTGTTTACCTTCACGCGTCTTCCACTGTACAGGTCGCTGGGTATCTTGTTATCAGTCAATATCTATTTTTTAAACATTTCCCAACTCTCGCCTTCAATTTTTTTTTTTTCAGTGTTCACCCTGTCTGTGCCTTGACATTTTTCTTCTGTTCTCTTCCACGTATGATGCTTCTCTTTGATCATCTTTCACTTCTGTCTCGTGAATGTGGAGGGATTCTGGTGCTTGTTCCTCGTTATTCTTTTTATTCCTTATTGCTTCTCTTTGCCAATAATTAAGTTTTCTCTCTTCTTCGTTTTCACTCTTGTTTCTCCACTCCTCCACACACTCTCTCTCTCTCTCTCTCTGTCTCTGTCTCTCTCTCTGTCTGTCTCTCTCTCTCTGTCTCTCTGTCTCTGTCTCTGTCTGTCTGTCTCTCTCTCTCTCTCTCTGTCTCTCTGTCTCTGTCTCTGTCTCTGTCTCTCTCTCTCTCTCTCCTGCTTGCTAGTCAATAAGGGCGTAAGTAATGGCTTTGTTTACCCATCCCAACACACACACACACACACACACACACACACACACACACACACACACACACACACACACACACACACACACACACACACACAAAGCCTATTTCCTTTACACAAACGTGATTAACAAGCACTTAATCCCTGTATCCCACTTTCTCTTCTATTTTATTATTACTATCTGGGGAGGTATTTAATTGAGTTTAGGAGAGAGTTTTCGAGAAGGATGGAACAGATTTAACCTTCATTAATCTCATATTATACTCTAGTGCTCTCCTGACCTGAATAACAGCGGGTGGGAGCAAAAAAAAAAAAAAAGAAAAGAAAAAAAAAAAACTAACGCCTACGGACTTGTTGTTGTTGTTATTGCTGTTTTTGTTATTGTTACTGTTATTGTTGTGAACCAAGTGAAATGCAAGAAATCCGCAACTTCGACTGGTCGCTGCCGCAGTCCTTTTGTTGAGGTTACATCGAAGGATTGTCTGTGTTTTGATGGAGTGATGCATATGGTGTGTGTGTTGTGCTGTGAGAGGCTGCACTGTAATCTGACCTCCTCGAAGTGAAGGGGTTAATCACGGCTACCCAAGTTCAGGAACTTTTACCACTTCACTCCAATGACACATTTTACATTATATTCTTGCTTACGTCGGGGAGTTTTATTCAGTTAAGGATATTTTTGTAACTGGAGGGGTTTGCTAACAGTTTTAAATAATCTCTTTGCTCCTAAAAACTCTTCCTAAGTTAAATTCTTGCTGTAAGGCGGCAATGACCTCTGTTACTACGCTGCCATAGTCTTTGTATTGTAATTAATCGATCAATCGTGAGTTAAAATAATAGTAATGTAAGTGATAGCCACAGTAAAATGAAAAGGCGTCATCAGTCTGAAAGGATAAGCTTGTTCACTTCAAAGGGGTTTTATTATACTACAAATTTCTTCTTTTTGATATAAACTTTTGATTATGATACGAGCTTTTGGTACTGATACAAGATTCTGATTATGATACAAGCTTATGATTTTATGCAAGCTTATGATTTTCATACAAGCTTCTGATTATCATACAAATGGAGGCAGGTACCAACATCGACCTTCAGCTAAAGGTCCCTACAGCAACACCCAATGCAGCTCCAGAGACAGGTGTTGTAAAGCCCACTCGCACCTGCCGCCAGCCTCAGCAAAACCGGCGCTTGATTGTCAAACTTTCGACTGGCGATGGCTGTGTGTTGTTTCTTGCTGCTTTGCTCCTGCACCAATGCCACGCCAAAGTTCGCATTTTTGTCAGTTTAGGAGACTCCGTAACACTGCCTCCCTAGCGATTTATCTGTGTTGTTTCTTGCTGCTTTGCTCCTGCACCAATGTCACGCCAAGGTTCGCATTCTTGTCAGTTTAGTAGACTCCGTAACACTTCCTCCCTAACGATTTATCTGTTTAACTTTTTAGCGTCTAGTTTTTTTTGTTTTTTTTTCCGCATCAGGAACGTAGGAATCCGCAGCTAAGCTTGCCAATCCCCACATTTAAGGCTGTACTTGGTCTGTCGCAGTTCTTCTAGTATGCACGAGGTAGGGGGAGGCGATGGCTCAACCGGTAGAGAGGTGGCGTGCGGTCCTAACGGACCCAGGTTCAAATCCCGGCTGGGGCAGGAAACAGTTTAAGGATTTGAATTTCATTAAATCAGGCTTTACTGATCTACCAGAAGACCCGCCGACATGTCGTAAAAATACCCCCGCTAATACCAATACACCAGTCCTGTATGAGACAGCCCTAGCATGTATTCAATATGGACGGTGGGTGTTAGCGCCGAAGTGGTGACATGTAGAGGTGTATGGTATGTAGGAGGACTGCTGGGCCTTGATAGCAGGCTGTGAAGCCTATGCCCAGAGTCGGACACATAAAAAAAAAAAAAAAAAAAAAAAAAAAAGATAAGCACTGCCTCGTACCCTACTGAGTCTTAGTTTTCCTTCGTGACTTTTTTTTAGTACTTTCGTGGCTACTTTTCAATACTCTGTCTCTTATCAATATTTTGTTATCACCATACTACCATTTATATAAGTGAAGTACCTAGGAAATCAATGAACAGAATATCCTACGCCACTTGACTGAACAACAGGCAATAAACTAACTTATGAAATGACCAAGATAAGGAAAGGATGAATTGTCCAGTCAAGGAAACCAAGAAAGTGCTTTGCAGTCTGTGCTTTAAAACCCAAATGCAACATTGTGAGAAAAATGGATAAAAAAGAAGAAAAAAGAATTGGATCGGTTATGCAGGAAACATAAATATTAAGCTTTATTCAACTCCATCGTTATTTATCAATCCCTTAGTTTTACTATGCTCCAACCAGTCAATCATAAACCATATCATTCTGTATATATATTTTGTTTTTGCACTCAGTATAGATCTGTGTTCAGCTGAGAAAGAGTTCCACTGTGGTAATGGTGCTAACGAGTCTACAGCAACCCCACAAAGTCTAATAGTTTCTTCTAGACCAAACAATGCACTGGACGTAGCAAGAATAAGATGGCAAAAAAAATAAATAAATAAATAAATAAAATAAAAGATAAGTCACTGGATCCAGGGAGTTTACCCGACTTCCCTGTACTCCATTTTTACCTATGGCTAATTTAATATTCCATTAACCTCACCTTTACTGTAGAGTAGGGGATATGAAATTGCCTAGTAATCCAATGTGTCTATTTCACATAAAGTCTACACGTGTATACCCGTTTTTTCTCCAGGAGGCACCATATCAAAGAGAATCATCCAAGGACAGAAAAACATACTAATCCTCTCTCAGCAGGGGATATTAACGATCAGAGGGGATGAAATGTTTGGCTAACAATTGTCCCAACCTCTACCTCTGTTCCTTTGCTCTTGTCTCCCTCCCTGTCTCTGTCGCTTCCCTCGCACTTGTGATTCTATTTCTGACTATAATCCTATCACGCTGTCTCTGTTTTTCCCCAACCCCTCTGTTCCTGTCTCCACCCCCCCCTCCTCTCTCTCTCTCTCTCTCTCTCTCTTTCACCGTTAGCTATTTGTTCTCGACTTTTTTTCTTCTTATTTCTTCCTCGGTTTCTTCTCTCCTTGCCTAGTGCAGTTTCGGCCTCCATCTCTCCCTGTTTCTCCCTGTCCCTTCCTCGTCTGTTATTTTCTGTCCTTTCCCTCGCCTTCGTCTCTCCCTGTCAAATTCGATTCTGGTCTAACTCTCTCCTGGTATCGCTTTCTCTCCACCTTTTCCTCCATTCTTTCTCCCATTTCTCTCCAACCTGTTCTCTCTAGTGCAGTTTCGGTCCTCCTTTCTCCCCGTTTCCCCTCTCCCCTTGTTTCTCCCCCTTTACTTTTTCCCATCTATTTCCTCAGCTACCTTTTTCCTCCGTCAAGGGCAGTTTAGTCTCTCCCTCTCTCCCAGTCTTCCCCTTTCCTTCTCCCCCTCTCTTTCTTTTTATCGTTTCCCCCCCAGTTCCTTCTCTTGCAGCCTACCTCACTTTTTGACCTCTCACCACTTCAGCTTTTTTCTTGTCTGACCTGGCTGTCCCTTGCCTCTGTGTGATTGGGTCGCTACAGGTGATTTAATAAGTAAGGCAGAGTAAGGGGCTAATGACTCCTGGTGCGCTGTGCATTAGAGTTGTACACCCAGGATCAAAAGTTCTTCGACGTTTTCCTGCTGGTTGTGGCGATGGAAAGTCTCATGTGAAATATTTTTTTTATGTGAAAGCAACATGAAATACACAACAAAAGCCTATGAGAAGGAAGGATGTTGTTTAACGTTGATAGAGGAATGAGAAATGTGGGAGGACACAGTGATGGTAAGAGACTGTCTGGTAAATATTGTTCAGGGTTGTACGTGGTGGAGTCCAGACATTCATTCCACAGTGGGTGCCCTTCCCGTACAGTCATGAGTGCGCCCGTCCAGATTGCGATGCGGCCACCACCCTTCTCGTCTTCAGTAGGAACACAAAATATAGCTCACACACACAAATGAAAATCTCTATCCCTCTACTGAAATGCTGTCCCTTACTCCTCACTCTCACAACACTGTGTTCACCACGTCAGCGGCTAAATTTTGGGAAATATTTGGCAACGACTGATTGAGTCCCCAGGATTGCTGTTCTCCATGGTGGCTGAATATCCGTATTTTCGTTTAGTATGGGAAGCTTCGTTAACCTTCTTCCGTAGTTGTTTATTTATTTCTTTTTGGCATATTCTTCTTTAGTGTTCCCTTGTAGGTTGTGGATGTCTTTCTTTTATACCGACATGATCTGCATCAGGTAACACAAGAGGATAATCCGGTGTCCCTCGTGAAATAGATCGCCAAGAAATAGCTATTAGGAAAAGTAAGTCAACGAGAATTCAGGTCGCAGCGAGGGTGGCCACGTGCTGCCGCCAGGTTCAGTCAGCGATGAGCTGTGACCGAGGCAGGGGCAGTGTCAGACGCTCTTCCTCTCACTGGTGCCACTGCCACCACTAATTCCTGTCGTATCTGCCGTGATGCCTCGTTCTCATCACACGTTCTTTAGTTCTTAGTAATGTTGTCAGATTTCGAGGGGTTTGATCAGTTTAGGGTATGCTAATCCCATGTTACCTCCTTAGAAGTGTAGGGGCCCGAGGCTAGGCTACCGTGGTCCAAGACATTTTAGGGTAGATAGCCAGCCTTCATCCCATGGTGTAATGACATGATAGAAAATCCTCCAGTAACCTCTTGGGAATCGAAGTTACGCGCTTATAAAGGGCGACACTCCGACTGGGGCGTTCTAATCACTGAACTAACATTGATACCGACAAATTCCAACGAGCCTGCCCAGTCATGCCAACGAGAAATTGTAATAAAGAGACTCGGAGAAACCCTTTTCACTGTTTAATCTACGTTATGCCTCGAACTGTTAAAATGCCAGTCAGACATTAAATTTCGCCTACAGTATACTGACCCATGTGACTGCCTGTTTATTTGAGCAGTTAAGAGTGAGAATAGCTTCAGAAAAAATTTGTCTAACTCTCCCTTCTGTTATCGCCTCGTCTCCCCGCTACCCTATTAGTGTAGGAACGGAAACTCAGGTTAATATTTTTCTGCTTTACCCCCTCAGGCTCCTATGACTCACTACCAGCTGAGTAAAATCGTCCGACGTTCGCAATACGGTACTAGAATTTTCCTGACCATGGAGGGTTAACAGAGGCAGGATTAACAGAGTCTCCTATGACTTATTTTGCGCTGGATAAAATGGCCTGCCGTTAGCTGGAATAGAATGCTAGAGTTGTGGCGACCGTGAGAGTTGACTTCAATTTCATCCATCTTGAAAAACTAAGCTGTGGCAATCGATGAAAGCCTTAGTACCGATGCCAGTCACGAAGAAGTGCGACGAAGATGTAAAATCGTAGAACAGTTTTAAATTTACCAGACCTAGGGGAAAATAAGCCGCAAAAGGAAGACTCTCTGGGCCAAGTTAAGGTGAAAAGAGCATAGTTAAGATGGACGACCTGTAATGAAGTGTGATCAAGATGAGGATAGGCGAGGGAAGCGGGGATTACTTTCGCCAAATCCACTGCTGCCTGACTATCTTAGCGTGTGTGGGAGGTGAGTACTAGGAACAGTGTACTATGTTTATTATTTAACTCTGCTTCATCTATTATTTTCTACCGCATTATATCCGATAACTTTTTGAAAATAATTCTTGCTGTCTCCAGAGCGCGGGATGAAAGTGTAGACAAGAGAAAGAGAGAGAGAGAGAGAGAGTCTTAGTTATACGTGTAGTGAAAGAAGCAATCAGAAATAGCCGATGAAAGAAAAGAATGAAGCCGGATGCAAAACATATCAAGTAAGGAGGGTAAATCACTGAGGCCTTTCTCGTCAGGTTAGGAGGCTCCCTAGCACCGTTTCCTAAGCGATTTATTTTGCTTACAACACCTCGCTCTTCCCCTGAATACTATTTATATCTTTTCATTTCCAAGACAGATTACATACATATCACAATGATGATTATTAATGATCTATATGCATAAATTAATCGGTAAGGAAGAGGTGTTAGGGAACTTCCTTAACCAAGACGCCGCTTAAAGTGCAAAACAGTTACTAACCCTTTGGCTGCGGTGAATTTCTGCTAGATGAAAAATAATAATAATAATAATAATAATAAATTTGCCTTAAGCTGGAATAAAATACGAACTTCTTTAGCCAAAGCATTCATCTTAATACTTTATAAAAATTTTAGTGCTCTATTTTTCATTTATGCATAGATGAATTTTCTTACGCTACTCGATTTAAAAATAAAAAGCTGATATACTACTACTGCTGCTACTACTACTACTACTACTACTTCTACTACTACTACTACTGCTACTGCTACTACTACTACTACTTCTACTACTACTACTACTGCTACTGCTACTACTACTACTCTTGACACTACTACTACTGTGGTTACTATTATTATTATGGGCACCAGACAGACGGTTTGCTAATGTTTATGAAAGAACTTTTTTGTACTGAAAAGTGTAATGAAAGCCGCGTCTTACAGCAGTTTACATAATATCTCCTACGACAAATCAACCCGTAAGTGGTAGTAAGGACTTAACGGCATCATCATACACAAAAGGCTATTTTCCAGTTATTAGGGCGATAGTTGATGAGGACGCGAGTATAATTCTGCTGATGGAGGTGGAATCAGAATACGCGACACCCGAGAGCGACCATTAATCAAGAGCGAGGCATCTGATGGGTAAACGATACTGCCTAATTAGTCACACCGGGATGAATCATGCGCGTAGTAAAGGGATTTATTACACCCGTGTTATTGTAATTAATGCATTTACAGTCTTCGTCGGTGTTGGATAAGGACGCCTTCATGTGGTGGCATTGTTATATCCAGGCGGCTCCACTGCCTGATTACACAAGCTACTCTGAACTCCTCCCAAAAGGTGGACTCCAGGAGAATGGCAACTTGAACCTGCACTCCACCGGGTTCACGTTTCAGATAATCCTGGGGCAACAACAGCAACATCATCATCATCATCATCATCATCATCATCATCATCTACAACAACAACAACAACAACATCAGCATCAACATCATCATCAAAGTCAGCATAAACAAAAACAAATTTCAGTTTTTGCACCCATTCTGTCCCACCTATACCCATTTTAATCTCGTTAGTCAGAGTACGTATCTTTATGTCTTGGTCCCTCCAGACGATTTTATTCATCTAAGGGAGATACTGTTCAAACAAGAAGGATTACATATTGTCCTCCGTTAGTCTTTCACTAATGGGAGCTTTCCAAAAATTAATATATTCACAGTTAGTGGAAAGGAAATAAATATTATGTCCTATGACTGAAGCGGTACATCTTCCACCAAATTTTTCGTTTACATCTCATTTTAATAAGATTTAAAAGGACTCAAATACTGAAAAGTTTTATGCTGACAGTGTAACCTCTCCAAGGGCACAGGGCAGCTTCAGAATTTTAACCTTAACGCCTTTCCACTTGGTCAGTTGGTACTTGTCTCATCCGTGCACTCTGCTCAGTTTATAAATATAGAGACGAATTCCGCTACAAACAGACGATTAGAATCAGAAAAGGTGCTTATATTCATCACGCCCACACGATTATTTTCCAGTAATTTTTCCTTGCCATACTCCAAAAGCACAGGTGACCACTGATCGTGTGGATGGACCTTTAGACCGATTATTAGAGACCGGAAGTTTAGGCACTAAAAAACACTGATATAGGCAGGCAAAAAGGAAAAATAAAATGGCAAAAAAGGCACTGAAAATAGGCATTTATTTTCTGTATGAAACAGCGGTTAAACATCTAAAAATCAATCAATAAAGGATTAAAATTACCAAAGTAACACTTTCTACACCCTTCCTTGGTTGCACATAATTACAAGCATTTTCTTCAAATTAGCAGGAGCTAAATTATGCCGTCTATCAGAGAGTACATACTTCAGTTGTGAAAATGTTCTTTCTACCTCAACTGAAGTTACTGGTGCATACCTGAAACACATAATATCCTCTAATTTCATCGTGATACCGTGTGTTTCGCTAGTACCTTCCAGAACCTTAGCTATGTTTTTCAGGTGCTCCAAATCTTTGTTCCCCAATAGCACTGAATCACATTTAGCTTTTACGTCTTTTCCTATGTCGCCTGGAGCTTTACTAATACAGTCAGTTACTTTCTTGAAGACATGCAGGTTATTCACTAATGATTCGACACGTTTCTCAAGAGGCGTGATGGCCTGTGGCAAGTTTGCGAAATTGGAAGCAATATACACAAGACTGCGCGGGAGTGAGCTTTTCCTCATGATTTCGCTCACAATCCTCACTGCTGCTGAGTCTTCATCTTGTAATGACTCGACAATTTCTTGTATCTTTTCTTAATGTTCTGCATAGTAGAGAACAGCAGAAAGCCATGTACCCCACCTAGTCAAAACAGGCTGAGGAGGTAAAGGAATCTCGGATGCCATTTCCTTGAACAACTGCACACGTGAAGGAGCTTTGAGAAATATTTTCTTTACATTAGAAACTAAGCGATCAACAGTGGGGTACAGGCTACGTATGTGTTCGGCCACTCTATGGAGGCCATGAGCTAGGCAGGTCACATGCAACATATTCGGAAATATAACTTTCAGAGCACGACCAGCTTTTTTCATGTACGGAGCTGCATCGGTAACAAACAAAAGAACATTTTCGTGCTTAACACCTTCGGGCCAAAGTATACCAAGGGAATTGGTAAACAATTGAGCGATGGTAGATCCATTTGTCTTCTCCAGTACTTCTGATACTTATACTCCTTCGAATGTTCACCTGGTTCCAGTGTACCTATGATCACATTACCAATATATCGACCAACAGCATCGGTTGTCTCGTCAACTGAAATCCACACTTTGTTGTTTGCAACATTGTCTCTAATAGACTCTATAACACTGTTAAAGTTGGTGTCCACATAGCTTTTCAGAAATGTTGACTCACTGGGTATGTGCAACATCCGCGCTATATATAATTGGCGATTATATATAGCGCGGATGTTGCACTCCTTGCGTGCTTCTTGTTTGAGAGGCATGCTAATATGACGGTATCTCTGCGGTTTCGTAACACTTCTTCAACAATCAACTTACATTACTTGATACACCTTAACCTGTTCAAACTAATGAAGCGCCTTTTCCCTTTTTATATTTGCTTTCTCATGGAAGGATGAAATAAAGTTGTCAGTGATCCCTCCACTATTAAAGGATGTCGCAGGCGGATTTATTATCTACCAGTAGTAACAATGAAGATTAAAAATACATCATCTGGTTAAAGGAAATAACATCGTTTTATAAGTTACTGAAACAAACCAGATTGCTCTTGAAAGTTACCAATAAGATAAATGAGAATGAGATGTAGCCTAATACGCAAAACAAATCGCTAAGGAAGAGGTGCTACGTAGGCTCCTGTGCCAACGAGAACACGGCTAGAAATCAAAATCGTTATTCCCCCGCAGGAAGTGCTTCTTTGGTGTGGTGTTGGCAGAGAGTGAGCACAACACAGGCGGCTCCAGGTAATCTTCTCCTGCCGGGAATTTTTTGAGTCGAGCGGAGTGCTGAATGATAAAAAGGGTTCTTGTGCGAGAGAGGCTGCCGGTAATTGGTGTTCTGCTCCCATCGAGTAAATGAGTTGTTGTAGGAAGAGCTTTCTGATGCCTTCTTTGTTGAATGAGCGGACTGTGTTAGCGGTAAAGACTCATATTTTCGTCGACAAAGCAGGCTTCCAACACCATTTTCATTATTGTATATTTCGACACATGGCATACTTACCTTTTCCTGTATATGTTTATCCATACTACGTCGATATTCACAAGGCAAACAACATACAAAACAATATTGTTGTAATTATGAAAACAACTATCGTTTATGGATAGATTTTAGAGATCTTCCTAATCCCAAGGCGATAGGAGGAAGGGAATAGGAAATATATAATCGCAGGAAAATGGTTAACGCTTCAGCAAAAGGATGTTATATATATATTTCATTCCTGATGTCACTAGGTGATTTTATTGTGCTTAGAAAGAGGCCCCAAGTAGAAGGCACTAAGAGATGATGCTAGTCATGAAGAAGTACTAAGGAAGTAACATACAGCAGTTGTGTTGTCTTATTTTCTGCCACTGAGCATTAAGATGAGCTAAACAGTGTGGGAATGCTCTTTGAAGTGTTGTCTCAGAAGTGTGCGTCGGTAAGATGGAAGTAGAAGGCCTGTGGGTTTGTGTGAGTTCGAAATGGTTCCTGCGAATCCCTGGCAATGGTTTCCTTTCACTACTTTATTTTGAGGACGTGGAAAGTTAATCTCCTAAATCTGGCTACGTATTTTTTTGTTCATTTTAACTCTTCTTAGATTATTTTCTTATATTTTCAGAAACCTTGTGTGGTGACGAGGTTTAAAACAGGTTCCTATAACCCCTCCAAAACCTGATATCTTTCACTAAGCTGAATAGAATCGTCTGTAAGTTACAAAAGTGCAGTTAAAATGTAACCTTGAAGAGGTTTAATATGAATTTGGAGTGATGTTACAGAATCTTACATGATTGAAGACGATAATTTACATCTCAGGTGTTTTAGCGTGTTATGGTGAAAGTGAAATGTGCTGTTACTGCTGGTGAAGGTTTTGACAACGTTTCATACCATTTGACTTACATGTATCAGTTTATTCAGCTGTGGGCAGCACTACACCGTAATATGGCGTTGTGTGTTGTTGTATATCTCAATACAGTATATATTA
Source organism: Coenobita brevimanus (assembly GCF_032717465.1). NCBI lineage: Eukaryota > Metazoa > Arthropoda > Malacostraca > Decapoda > Coenobitidae > Coenobita > Coenobita brevimanus. Next base: position 550,242 of record NC_137014.1, on the reverse strand, counting down.
TACTAAATACCAACCGCTGTTATTCTGTATTTAAATTTTGTGCTTAAAATGTGGGAGTGTATAGTATCTATCTGTCTATTTATCTATCTATCTATCTATCTCTATGACCTCTCTCTCTCTTTCTCTCTCTCTGTGCTTGTGTGTGTGTGTGTGTGTGTATGTGTGTGTGTGTGTGTGTGTGTGTGTGTGTGTGTGTGTGTGTGTGTGTGTGTGTGTGTGTGTGTGTAACGAACACAGGGCGAAAAGCCTACAGAAGTTGTTCGTTTGCAAAAGAATATCGAACAAAGCAAACAAACTAGAATACACTGTACTGAGGAAGACTAAGCCAGCCTTGCCCAGTTTGTAGCTAAACCCTGGTATGAGAAACATGCACAGGGAAAGTGTGTGTGTGTGTGTGTGTGTGTGTGTGTGTACAGGAGGGGGCAGAGTGTGTGTCGCAGAGAGGACATGCAAGCAGTGTGTTTAGAACAGCTCACGGTGTTATGTCGATGGTGAAAAATGCAATATTGTGGAGAGAGAGAGAGAGAGAGAGAGAGAGAGAGAAAGAGAGAGAGAAGGGGGGCAGAGTAGACGCTAAAAGAAAATCAATGATGAATGGAGAGCCGATGAGGTTAAAAGACCAATTCCACGTAGATGAGTATGATATAGCAAACCTCTGCACACTCAAGAGGTGTACTTCTAGTTAAGGGCCCCCGTACTGAATGAGGCGTTAAGTAGAGTCAAATGAAGGGTGAAGTAGATTCAGTACAATTAATTCAAGAGAAGCCAGTTTTACAAGAGAGGCAATGCGTTCTCTTCAATAAAATTCTTAACGAAGAGTGACATGAACTGTGGAAGAACTGTAAATGCTTATTACAAATATCATTGGGATTTGTTATGATCGGAACATAAACAGTGCCAACTTGACCCTATTGTCCATTTAAAGGATAGATTAATGATGCTTATCCGTAAAAAACAACAACAACAACAACAATAATAATAATAATAATAATAATAATAATAATAATAACAATAATAATAATAATAATAATAATAATAATGATGATGATGATAATAATAATAATAATAATAATAATATAATAATAATAATATGGTGCTAGCCATGACGAGGCGTTAAGATCATTCAGTCATAATTCCTGCACTATCTTATTCTACCACTGAGCTACAGGAAATACGTTGTAAGAGAACGAAACTCACCTAAGTCAGGGTGGATGAACCAAAGTGTCCTGTAAGATTATTCACCATCTTAAACTCAACCTCCTCAGCCCGAAACCTCTGGCAGTTCAAACAAATATACTTTACGTGACCCCCAATCATCTAGTTAACTCTGATATCTCTTACACACTTTTACAGTATCATACCTTTCATTCTTCAACGTCATTCCATATATTTTTTCATCGGTCTTGTAATTCTCTTAAAATTCTCATCAACCACACACTCCTCGCTGTTCTTACTGGATCAGAGAGGCGAGGTATCCACTTCTGAGATATTCCAGCCTCTTACATTGAGCGGAAGTTGGAGGGAGGCAAGATTTCCGGTCGAACTTCTCGCATCCCTTAATGTAAGAAATAAGAGGCGATTTGTAACACGGGTGGTGGGTGATGGGGTTGCCACAGACCTAAGCCACAGAAAGACGGAAGGGAAAAGTAAGAGAACTTGATTAAACAAAGGAAATACAGAGGAACAGATGGGAAAAGGAACAGAACTAGATGAAACAAAGGAAATACGGAGGAACAGATGGGAAAAGGAAGAGAACTAGATTAAACAAAGGAATTACAGATGAACAGATGGGAAAAGGAAGAGAACTAGCTGAAATAAGGAAATACAGAAGGAGAGAAGGGAAAAGGAAGAGAATTAGATTAAACAAATGAGGTGAAAGAGGGTTGTGATAAGCTGAAAATAGTGGGATGATTCCTAAAAGGCACCTAGGAAAATAATACAAAGATAGAGAGGATGTGTGGTCTGACAGTGGAAGTGTAGGGGAAATCAAGAAAAACTAAAAAAAAAGAAAAATAAACGAGATCATGAAGAACTAGTGGCAGATGCATTGAGAAATACTGCTACAAAGGAGGCACGAAATATAAGTGCATGAAAAAGGCTATATATGAACTCTTCATAGGGAATATCAACAGAACGAAATACGAAATAGGTATAGTAAATAGTGGGGGTAGATTTGGCAAGCTGGCAAGGAACACAGCTGCTTGGGGGAAAGACAAGCATAACGATTATCACCATCATCATAACCCTGTTTCCCACTTTCATACAGGGAACGAGTATGAACAGAAATTAGAGTAACAAGAAAGGGAAAATAGAAAATGAAAGACAGAAAATCATCAGAGTGCCCGGCAACAATGGGTATACCTCCAGTCACTTATCATTCAAGGCGTCAGACTTCTCAGGTCCGCCCTTCAGCACAGCACAAAGAGTAAATATCCGGTAATGGCAACAAAACAATTACTGTAGTCGAAAGTGAAGTAAAAGTGTATCTCTCTAGCCTCCCTAATACACCAGTAGCTTCTGAAGGAGTGTCGAGTCATTTATTATGAGTTACTTAATCCAGTCAGTCCAGGAATGGTAGTTCGCAACGTCTAATTTAAGGTTTACGTAACAAAATACAATACCTGCCGTAGCTAAGTTGTTTTTGTTGGAAGGACAAGGAACGAAAAGCGTAGATTCTTCCCGTGTCTCTTTTTCTTCCTGCAGATAAGTTATTAAGTAAATAAGTAACTGAATAAATTAATAATAACACTTCAGGTCGAGGAAGCTATATTTCCTCTACCTCTGAACAATTTAATTCTGCTTAAGTAAGCCTCGCGTATTGAAGAGATTGGTGAAGGCATTTATATAACTCATGTTCGCAAGTCTATCGTAAACTTCATAAAATCTAGAGATGGCAAGACTAAAATCAGTGTTCCTTCAGTTTCAAAAGCATATCTTGAGCTGTGTGAAGCCGTCTGGAGAGAGAGTAGAAAGAGGTAACGTCCTAGATCAGAAGAGATTAAGAGAGGAAAATGATCACAAATGTGTTACGCATCCGAGTCCTGGAGCAAAACAAAACACTCAGCATTCTTGCGCCTTATACAGCTGCTCTGGCCGCCTCCTTGTCTTACCTAAACTGCTCAAAATTCCTGCCCTAACTTCTTTCTCTCAGCACTTGCATCGCCTCACAATTGTCCTAAGTGGCTGGACGAGGCGGGACAAATCTGAATCTTACGAGCAAATATTCTTGCGGTTTCTCCTTATCGTTGTGCGAAGTGTGTGTTGCAAGAGTGTACCGGGAAAGTGGTGGGATTTGACGTTTAAGTTCAAGGGCCGTATTTTTTTACTAACTTTAAGCTGTGCATAATATCGGTTGTATGTAAGCTTGCCTCCATTCATGAAGCCAAAAAACACTTGAAATCATATAGCAACCCCCCCTCACCCACCCCCCCAAAAAAAGAAACATGACGAAAATCCTTAACTCTCCTCTGCTCAAGTGATAGCTAGATGTGGTCAGACTGCAGGATAAATTTTACTGGCAATCAAGGAGACTCATTACTACCTCATTGCTAAAATCCACTGAATTTCCCAGAACCACGACTTAGTATTCAAGATATGAGAATGGCGTAATTAACTGTTATGAAGATTAGTTTATGACACAAACTGGTTAATATTCTTTATTAACTCCTTTATCGACTCCTGTTGTGTTGTGGAGTGGAGGATAACATGGGATAATTATACCGTCTCCCCCTAAAATTATCGGCCCTTTCCTTCTCGATACAGTATGACAGTGAGCGAAGCCTTCTAAACATTCATTGTATACACCTGCATTACATAGGTAAGCTTGTCGTCCTAGCATGCTATTCCCATCCTCTGTTGGTATATGGAGGTGTGTGGCAAGCAGGTCTGTTAGTCTTCGGGGAATGAAGTAAGTTTATTAAAAAAAAAAAATAGTGTATCAGCCGCCAATACAAGACATACTTTTGTCATATTTAACTTTTCCATAAGCAACTTCCCATCAGGTAACTTCTTCATCTCCCTCCAATTTTTCACAGACACGCAGGAGGAAAACTCATTAAACTGCTCACCCAACAAATCCTCCAAAAGTACTCTTAGTTTCTTCATCCAGAGAACCTACTCTGTTTTATATTTTTGTCATCTCCAAACAGGTTCTTCAATATTTGAGAGATTCTTAAGAGTCTTAGATGTGTAATGATTAGCTATACTCTTCATTTACCCCCTTGACACGAGAGATCTTCACTAAGTTAAATGCAGTCTTCTCAAAGTATCAAGAATAAAATACAGTACTAAATTATTCCCATTGATACAAGAAATCTTTACTAAGTTCAATATTATCGTAACAAATCAAGAATAAATTACAATACCATATTACTTCCTTTAATACGAGAGATCTTTACCAAGTTGAATGTTATATCTAGAAATATCAAGAATGAAACGTCAAGAACTTGGGCCGCAAGCTGTCGATGCAAAGCGTCGCTCGTTGTGCCTCCGCCAAGTCTTGCACACAGACTTGCCATATAAACTCTATGACCTTGCTGACCTAATCAGTTCATCGTCTCTCCATACTGTATCATTGACAAAAATTTGATCGAAATCCGTCAAGGGGTTCAGGACATATCGCGCCCACAAGGATAAACTAAGTCTACCCCATATGACCTTGAGCTTTGATCCCTTGACCTTGCTGACCTAAACAGTTCATCGTCCCTTCATATTGTATCACTGACACAGGTTTGGCCGAAATCCGCCAAGGGGTTCAGGAGATATAGCGGCCACAACAGTGTTACGGACGCATGAACCCAAGCACTCACGCTCCCACGCACGCACGCAAGGACAGACCAACCAGTTAATGTCTCCTCCACCATAGGGTGGCGGAGGCATAATTTATTACAATACCAAACTGCTCCCTTTAATAAAAGAAATCTTTAAGTTAAATATTAGCCTATCATCTGGAAATAACAAGTATAAACTGCATTACCAAATTATTCCCCTTAATACGAGAGATCTTTACTAAGCTGAATATTATTGTCTGGAAATGACAAGAATACTCGCCAAAAATGTGACATCGTACTGATGGGGCTGGAAACACGGGAAACTAGACGTAAAACACAACAAAGCAACCCAAGTCCCTGAAAAACACAAACACGTTTACCAATAGTTCCCTCCGCCTTGTCTCGTCAAGAATTCTGACAACAAAACATCAGCAATGCAGACGAAAGAGGCAAAAGGATTTTCCCTTTCCAGAGATTGCCCTGCGCAAAAATGTTTTGCCTTGATTGCTGGCGCCCTAGACATGTTGCGTGTGAGGAGGGGGAGAAGGGGGATTCTTGCCTGGCTCTTGTGTGTGTGTGTGTGTGTGTGTGTGTGTGTGTGTAATGTTGCAAGTCATTCTGTGGTACTTCAAGCCTAGTGGGTGAGTGGGTAGGTTGGTGAGTGGGTGGAGAGAGAGAGAGTGGGTAAGATGGACAGGGTGGGTGGTGGAGAGAGGTAGTGGGTGAGGTGAATGTACAAGGTGGGTGGGTAGGTGGTCAGGGTGGGATGGATGGGTGGGGTGGGCGGGTCAGGTGGATGGGCCTTGTGGGTGGGGTTCACCATTGGGCTTTGGGCGGACAGAGCTGGTTTGCAGGTTAGTTAGTTCTATTTCCTGACTTCATTTTGTACATAGATCTTAGGTACATAATAATTACCGTACTACATGCTAATAAATTAATGAAGGCAGTATGTGTGGTTTCGGAAATGAACAGTAAGCTGCTCACTGGTTTCTCGAAGCCCTGTACGGCGAAATGAACTGGTTTCTCGCAGCCAGAGCCGAGATATGAACTAAACACGAGATGAGAAGGGCAGACACTAGCCACCTGCCACACGATCAGCATCTCCCTCTCTTTCCAGCTATCATCACTAGCTGACTCGCGTTTCAATTCGTTTTATAATTCCACATTACTTTATTGCATTATCCATATATTATTATACGTGAATAAAAATGCTGCTCCCTAAAGTAACAGTAATTAATAAACGCCATACTCTTTTTTTTTCAGTACCATAAAAGATACCATATGTTTCGTAATTTCCCTCCTGTCATACATATTTATTCCTTCATAATTATATCATTACATGGAGTGACAGATGAGGAAGTAAAGGAGCGCGGTGGTGTTGATGTACATGTGAATGAAAGCATTAAGAGAAACTGAGATCATTTGGCCATGTGAAAGGATGGAGGGTAAGAGACTGACTAGAAAAACGTATGTGAGGTGGGGGAGAGGGAGAGGAGACCGAGACTGAGATAAAGGGATGGTGTGGAGATCTATTTGAGGGTGTGTGTGTGAATTGGAGGGACGGCAGCCAAACGGTAGAGGCCAAGGCGATATGGAGGCGGATTGGTTTTGGCCACCCTTTACGGGATGAAGGAGTCTGGTTATAGGCAGCTAGATAGACATATATTATAACCACAATGTTTGTCTTAGTAATATTATTAAGGGCAAGTGGCTAAACAAACTGAAGCTTTATATTCACGATATAATGTACTGTCGTAATTTATTTTGTGATAATTTTGATGATTTGTTCTTTTCCCATATCTTAATTTTTGTGACCTATTTTCACTAAGATCTGAACTACATGGTCAAAATTACAGAATGGTGCCCAGACCTCGGGATGCTTCGTTTTACGAACATCACAGATCAGTGGCTGAACTAACAGTGCCTGAGCTATTGAATGTACTAGTGCTATCCCAGGTTCAAATAGACAGAGATCTTAATAGTGCTCTGAGCTGTCTTTAGGAAGCAATTCTCTCCCTAATTATATCCCTTCTGGTTGCATTACTTAAACTGGTATTATTACTGACTAAGTCATTCTTACTTTCTTGCTATATCGGCACCTCATGGTCATTTGTCTTTTTAGAGGATTTCTCAGATATTGCCGTCTCCTCAACTGACTGACAAGAGAGAAGATCTACGAATAGTCAGAGGGTATATAAGAGCGCTATAACAAAGCTAACCGGTGATTTGGATAATTTCCTAGCAATGACAACTATACCAAAGATACAAGACTTTCACAAGTTCCTGAAAACCACTTGTTATTATTATTGGTAGTTTTTGACAGGGAGGAATTTGGACAAAGAATTGTGGGACATCTCTTATGAAAGGGATGTTTACGCCTATTGCACAGAGTAAAAGGTACCGAAAATGGTGACCGAAAAGGGAAGAAACTTTCAGAGGTACGATGCCGTCAATCGTGGTTATCTAAAATTAACACTTCCCACCTTTAGTGGTGAAAGAAAAGAACTGAAAGGTTGTCACTGTGGACTGTACGTTGCTCTACCATCCGCAGTGCAAGATAGATAATAATAAAAGTTTTCATTATCTAAAGGAACAGTTGGAAGTGGAGGCACTACAATTAACTAAAAGTTTCCAGTCAGGAGGTAATAACATTAAATACCTCTTGGGGCAATGAAGTTAATAATAGTATACGTATGTCACTGCTTTATTACAGTTGCACGCAGATGAAACTGATGTAGACGATCTCAGTAGGTTTCACCCTGCAGTGTGTAGCTGCTTTAATTTATTGTAGATGGTGATCATTATTATTTGAGGGGAAAAAATGGCAAAAGAGGTCTTAGGTCGCTCTAACTGAATCAATTTAAGGTGGAATTAGCAAGAGAAGTCAGTATCCTTGCAGTTAAGTAAATCACATACCTAACGACTAGATCAAGAGGCAGTGAAGGGGGAAAGTAAAGGAACACCGAGTTTCTCTTTAGGCGGAAATCAAACTGAGAAGAGGATGGATGTTAATGAAGAAGTGTCTGCAAAAATGTCCTCATGACTTTGTTGTAAGATCGCCTGTCTCATGTATTAAATGAACAAAGCTAATTTGGCACAAGCTAAGGAGATGAGTTTGTTTATGAATGGTTTATCAGCTAAAGAGGAAAGAACAGAGAGGAAGAGAAAGGTACAGGAGCAGGAAGATTGTGAGGTAGATAGAGAGGAAGAGAAGAAAGACAGTTAAATGACGATCTGTTAAAGTGTTATTTATCCTTCTTATTTATACCTGTAACAAACAACTGCTAAACACGGAGGGAGGGAGGGGTCAGGACTGTGCTATGTGTTATATAAACCATACTATAATGTTTTCTGATGATTTATAAAATGATTCCATAACAAACATTGTGGACGCAATGTGCATAATAGTGTTCATTCATTAATATTCAGGCTATTTCAGCTACTCTCGGAACTAACGGACTGTCTGTTCTTTCCGAATACCATTTCCCCCCACTCTGTTGGGAAAAGGGTTTACTGTATTCCTATCCTGTGTTGCCTCACTTATGTCACAGCACCGATGGTCTGGGGGTTGGAAAATGATGGTGTTCCCTTCACAGGCTGTTATTTATATCCTGCCTCTCTTGGCGTCCGTTACCGGCACCCTTGAATGCTCTGCGGGTTGGAATCACAGCTGTTATACCTAACCCGTAGGCTATTCCTCCATCATATGATGTGATGTCAACGGTGAGAGAGCTGGTGTGCTCTTTCACAAGATATTAACTCGTGCTCCCCATCAAAGGCAGTGGTGGTCTGCAGGTGAGGAAGGTGGTGGTGCACCCTCACAAGATCAAGGGGTTCTCTCAGCTTAGTTCCTCGATGTCCTCTATATAATCTAACCCTTACTCCTCCGTGTGTTGGGCAGGCAGTGACGGCCGACGGGTGAAGGAGGTGGTGGTGCTCCCTCAAAGGATCAAGGGGTTCTCTCAGCTTAGTTTCTCGATGTTCCCTATATAATCTAACCCTTACTCCTCCGTGTGTTGGACAGGCAGTGATGGCCTACGGGTGAAGGAGGTGGTGGTGCCCCCTCACAAGATCAAGGGTTCGGGTGTGGAGCTGCAGTGCCTGTACGAGCTGGATCAGACGGAACAGCTGTATTCTGTCAAGTGGTACAAAGGCATCAGGGAGTTCTTCAGATACGTCCCCGCTGACACGCCGCCCATCCAGGTCTTCAACGTGTCCGGCGTCAACGTCGATGTGAGTAACAGTGCCGCTGTATGCTGTATTTACATGAGGATTTAATTCATGGCAGTAGGCGTTTGTGGTTTAGAGATTCTTGTAATGTAAATAACTTGTTTTTTGTCAGAAGCACATACTGTCCCTGGAAAAGTTACAAATTTTTATTGCTTCTGCTAATGTAATGTTTTTGCGTATCAGTGAAACAGAGGAAACCTTTTGAAAACCTTAACGTGACCAGAGAGGTAGCGGGCACATGTGTCAGATACCTGGATTCAGTGGGGGTTAAAATTAATGAATGGTGCTCGATTTAACCTGCCATTGGTAGGGGGCCACTCCACTGGAGCGCTAAATCAAAATTTGTTTTCTTCCCTCGGTCGGCCTCAAATACCCCAAAACTGATGGAAATGAATTTTAAAAAATATGATTTTTACAACTGGCCAGCAGTTAGGGATATGGTGCGTGTGGTAGTGTGGGTGTGAGTGATGGCGCAGGTGGACAAGAAGTATGTTCTGTCATTTTCCCATGAACTCATTCTCCAGACCTGTTAACACTGTCTTCCATTCTCTTGACCCCTGCTCCCCTGTGCCTGCCGCCATGATGGTTTGCGATGGTGTGGTGGTGTGGGTGGTGGCGCAGGTGGACAAGAGCAACAGTCGTCGTGTGCTGCTGAGAGGGGCGAGTCTGCGGACGTCCGGGAAGTACAAATGTGAGGTGTCCGCTGAGGCCCCGTCCTTCCACACCGACTCCGGCACAGGACAGCTCCTTGTCGTCCGTGAGTCAATGCAGCACAAGCGTCTGTGATCCTTAACCTATTAGAACCTATTATTTTACAAAAATCATGGATGTGAGAATCTTCAAAAGTAATCAATGAAGTGGCAGACCCCGTAGTTTGGATATTTGAACTTCGTTACTATGAGCTGGTAAACAGACGGCGGTATGTTAAATACAGTTCCATTAAAATCCCACAAAGAGCAACAATGAGTAGTAATGAAAAAAACTTTTGACTGCCAGGCAGCCAAAAAAATCCACAGCTTACATGGAGTCTCGTGTAAAAAGATTTGACTTCAAATAAAAAAATATATTATCCACATCTTGTTCAGTGACTTGATACGTCCGCATCTGCCAGTTTTTCTGCGCTTCAAGGCAGTCCTGTTGCTTTTCATGTCGATGTCGGCTGGGTGAACTACCGGTAGTATTTTTTACGACAATCTCGCCAGGGTTAATAGGTCTGTTCCTCTTCTATCTCTCTTTTGTATTGGGTTCCATTGTAAGTCGTATACAAGTTGAAATACTCTGCTCCGCCCCATTAATTTTCCCCTGAACTAGTTATACCCCTTCCCCCTCCCGTTTTTTTTTTTTTATTACAATGATTAATAGTGCTGTGGTATTATGCTGTTTTCAAATATTCTCAGATTAATAGATAGAAAGATAGATAGAGAAAGGTAGATAGATATAGGTAGGTGGATTTGACATAGATAAGTGTGTGTGTGTGTGTGTGTGTGTGTGTGTGTGTGTGTGTGTAATAATGTTTATGGATACAGACCACAATTTCCACAAAGACAAACCACCTCTTGATACCGCACCTAAACATCACTATTCTTACTCTTGTTCCACTCTGTATTTCGGCTTCCAAACTTCAGGTACACTTGTCTCTTGTACATATAGTTTTTTTTTCTTTCGTCTTGTTTTCACATAGTTGGTATCGAGATGAATGCAAGTGGGTGTAAAGATGAGAGAGAGAGAGAGAGAGAGAGAGAGAGAGAGAGAGAGAGAGAGAGAGAGAGAGAGAGAGAGAGAGAGAGAGAGATTGCAACCACTTCCATACTAGTATTTAAAAAAGCAACGCTGTCAATTGCTCCTTAACTATAATGTCTCTCTGTATAATGTATGCCAGTTATTTTTGAAAACGGTATTGATTTTGTTCTCATATGAAGGTTTTATTTATTTTTATTTTTTTGGCTCTATATGACCTAGTTGTTGTGGCAGCATTCATTTCAGTTTCTTTCATTATACAGTACAGTATCATAGACTAAACCACAGCCAGCTGGTTAATTAAGCCTTATATCAAGTATTAAAACACCATTTCTTTTAATCTATATATCCAACAATACTCCAAATCATCTAATTCAGCCTGTATATTTTCTGCCATATTGAGCCTAACAATACATTAAAATTCTTGGACTTCATTAAGTATAATGTTTCTCAGTAAAATTTGTCTCTTTTAATATCACATCCTTGTTAATACAATAAAAAAAACTGGTAATTATCTATTGAACATTACGCTATAAACTGTTATCCTAATATCACAATGGGATGCATCAGTGGAGACATAACTCGGCAACCTTTCGGGAGATTATACGGTGATCCAAGGATGTTTAATATCGTGAAGAAATAGACGACATCTTGCTAAGTATGGGTTTTAGGAGATTGAGGTGAGTTGCATTATTTCAAGTTAAGTCAGTTAGGTCAGGAGTGAGTAGCATATACAGTTTTGTTCTGGAGATACCTACCTAGGGCATTGACTCCGTGGATCACCAACACCCATAGAGAATAGTCATGCACATTGAACCTATGCGACCTGATCTCAGCCGCGAAGTGATATAACAGTCCTATAACCCCAGTGAGACTAATATTTATGACCGTGCCATATATTTTCTCACATTATATAAGGTACAGCGAGAGGGGACGGAGATGTTCTTTCAAATCCAGAGTTGTCCATTCTTTTCTCATCCCACTCCTCATGTGTTTTGGGGACGAATCACTTACGGCATTCAGTATTTGCCGGGTTTCATTTTCAACTTCTCATAAGCCTTTCATACTTTACGGCATTTTTTTTGTGTGTGTGTCCATTAATTGCTTATGTGATTAGTAATTTCATAAAGCAATTAAAATGTCTGAGCTTCTTACACAAGCAGACTCACGTGTCTGATAATAAATTAGTTCTCTAATATTTGTGCTATAAGACTGCATCACTGTCATGTCTGACTAAAAATTGTTATAATGCCGAAGATTATATTCAGAGAGGTAATAATTAACTTTAAATATTCACATAAGTTTTCTAGGTAAAAGGTATACACTACAAATTAATCAAAATACTTCTTTCGAATATTATACCAAACTACACCAAGAATCTCTCAAAAAAATGCAATATACCAGATGCCACTATGTCCAGAATTCTAGCGGCACTGTTTTGGAGCTGTGAATTCATATTTTGGGCAATATTTGTGTGTGTGTGTGTGTGTGTGTGTGTGTGTGTGTGTGTGTGTGTGTGTGTGTGTGTGTGTGTTTACTGCTTTGTGAGTTATATATGTATCTGCACTTATTTGTATCAGTTGGTAAATTAGCACAACCATAGCAGAGTAAGCTAACCTAACCTAACCAACTAATTCCCGGAAAAAGAAAAAATGCTGCAACTGCTACATATCTAAAATTCTCTCCCCAGACACCCCTGAGAGTGACCCCCACATCAGCGGTGCCAGGCCCAGGTACCACGTAGGTGACCCGGTGCAAGTCAACTGTACCTCGTCCCCCTCCAAGCCCGCAGCCGCCCTCATGTGGTACGTCAACAACAACCAGGTACGCTGTGCTCGGGTGAAGTCGGCTTGTGTTTACCTGACGGAACTGAGTCACTATTCTCATTAAGTCTTAAATGCAGGAAATTCGATGCTCCTTTGCTGCGAGGTAGGGATGAGTCTCTTTTGGAATAGTCTGTTTGTTTTAATCTGATGGAAATAGATCACACCCACAACTTAAATATTAAGTTGTAGTTGCGTGATTTTCAGTGAACCATAATTATGAGATACGAAAGTGTCTCCTTGGTTACTAGTCAAATCGGCCCTCCAATCTGACCACAACTGATCATCAACTGAAACGAACGGGGTTGGAGCTCGTCAGGTTATGCAAAACACTCTTTTGCGGTGGGGTGCATGATGAAGTGGTGAGGTGGTGATGCTTAGTGGAAAGTTAAGGGATGGTTTGATACATTGGGAAGATGTAATACATGTTAGGTTCCGAGCTAAATTAATATGATGCAGAGAATGGTTGTGTGATGGTGTGGTGTAGTGGCAGGATATATAATGATGAAATGCTGCTGTGGAGGTTATATGATGGTGTGGTACTGTGGTAGGGTACATGATGGTGTAGTGCTGTGGTACGGTGTATGACGGTGTGGAGCAGTGGTAGGTATATTTTAATGGTGCGGTGCTGTGGTAGGTTATATGATGGTGAGGCACTGTGGTAGGGTACATGATGATACAGTGCTGTAGTACGGTGTATGATGGTGTGGTATTGTGGTGGTGCTTTGGTAGGTTATGTGATATGGTGTTGTGGTAGGTTATATAAGGGTGTGGTACATGTACTGTGGTAGAGTACATGATGGTGCAGTGCTGTGGCACGATGTATGACGGTGTGGTGCAGTGGTAGGTTATCTGATGGTGTACATATGTCACTAGCCGAGATTAGGTTAAGACCACTAAATTGTTGACTACAGCAGCTTTTATGAGCATTATAACTTGGTGACAGAGGAAAATTCAGGGAATTTCTAGTAACATATGTTCAGGACATCTATAAGCTGTTAATATTTTCACGGCATATTCCTATTCAGTTAGCTATAAAACACACACACACACACACACACACACACACACACACACACACACATAAATCAAGAGGCTTAAGCAGAATAAACAGCTAAATCTACCAAAGTTTTGTCATTTGTTTACCAGTAACTTTTTCCGTGTGCGAGCGCGTTCGTGCGTGTTTCCCTGTGTGTGTGTGTGTGTGTGTGTGTGTGTGTGTGTGTGTGTGTGTGTGTGTGTGTGTGTGTTTGTGTGTATGTGTGTGCGTGCGTGCCAGCGTGCGTGCGTGCGTGCGTGCCAGCGTGCGTGCGTGTGTGCGTGCGTGCGTGCGCGTGCGTGTGTGTGTGTGTGTGTGTGTGTGTGTGTGTGTGTGTGTGTGTGTGTGTGTGTGTGTGTGTGTGCGTGCGTGCGTACGCGCTGTTACCTTGTTCCACCCTTCCACCCTCAGGCGGACAGCACCTCTCTGATCGACTACGCCCCCGTGCCCACACCTGACGGGCTCGAGACTTCTATCTTGGGTCTCCACTTCCGCGCCGACATGACTCACCTGCAGAGCGGCCACCTCAAACTGCGATGCACCGCCACCATCGCCTCCGTTTACTACCGCGAGAAAACCATTTTTACTCAGGCAAGACTCACAGGACCGCTACACAGCCAGAGGCCAGAGAGTCACAGCATCGTTGCAGGTGAGTCTGACGTGCGATAGATGGGTTTGAAAAGCAGACACTGAGAGTAGACTTGAGGGATTTACGTCGGTGTAAGGAATCTTGGTAAGTAGCAGGTAACAAAAACAATTTATATGGGGAAACCTAACATGGCATCACGCTTTCAGTACATGGATGTATGCGAATCGTATGTTTGGGGGGATTAAATGCCCCAGAGTGAAGAAGGGCCTTAGAACTGAAGAGAGTAGAGTTGTTGGATATGTGAGACTTCAAAGAAGTAATTACTAGAAAGAATTACATCAAACAGGACAGAGGTTAACAGTTTTAGCGTTTTAACTCCAAATGTTCTATGTAGCAACGAATGTCAAATGCAGGAGTCGATTTTCAGCTAACCATTATCTACACTGTAGCATGTCAGATGTTGTGCAAGTTGATGGGCGTACATAGACTCAGCTCTGCGCCAGAGTGTGTTGGCATCCACTGATGTGTTGGCAATGAACGTGCAGGTTTTGTGGCATATAGTATTGCTGATAATGGCGTTTTGGAGCAAAATTTAAAGCTGAAACTTCTAACATTTTTTTAACCACCAGTGCTCGATTTGAACTCTACCATTACGTTTGTTGTCCTGCAATAGTGAACCTAAAACATGTCAGAAACGAAAACCTGACTCATAAGAAGGAAAGGAGAGAGTAACAAACCACCAATCCACATATCTTAAAGCTATATTTGTTATCTGAAATAATTACTCTTGTTCAGTCGACAGGTTGAAATGTAGTGCAAGTAAATACATTCATTATTAAACAGATAATAAATTATGCCCGCATGTGTGGCAATACACGGAGTGTATTGTGTCGCTCGGGGTGCGTTTGTGTCTGCTTGCCTATTAGTATGTAGATAGACTAAATAAAAGAGTTTTGACTCGATTTAAATTTGGTGGCAAGGCTGAAGAGCAGCTAAGGAATTTCTCTATTGAACATCTCCCTTTCTGTCAGAACTGTGACATGGATGAGGATTGAGTGGGTAGCATGTACTGACGGAGTGTATGCAGAAAAAAAATGTGGTGACAATATTCAGTCAGCCGTATGTGTGGAGTTGTACGATTGTTGAAGATGGGAGTCTGCGGAAATGGATACCTTAACTGAGGAACAAATGATGTACTGGGTTTTTATGGTACTGGTGATTTATATTTTGGAATAATGAGCGAAGCATAACATATATGAAAAAACGGGTATGGACAATAATGAAGTGCCACACTTACACCAGAAATACTCTTGGTATAATCATCCTAGATTACTTCTACGAAACTGATTGTATGCAGATGTTTAGTACACTTACAGTAGAATACTACTTACTGCCTATGAGGCTGACGGAGGATTGCGAATGTTTGAATGATAGGTAAAAAATCTGTGTGACCCATTTCACTTAGCACTTTCTAAGAGTTCTGTGTTCTCTTTTTTTTCCTGAGCATACCTTAACCTCGTCATTTAAGTGGGCAATTAAAGCTTTTCTATGTTTATGACGAGGTAATGCCTTCTTTAGTGAAATACAATAATGGACAGTTTTCACCAAATAACAGAATCTATATCTTCTTTTAAACTACGTACTGTGAGGCAAGTGTACCTCTCACATTGTAATTAACGTGATATTTCCTCTTTGGTGCAGGTGAAGCGGGACTGGCGGGCTGGGTTTTTGGTTTGGTTGTTGGGGTGGTGTTGGCCCTCCTCAGGTAGCCTTCCCCTCTCCCTCACTCCCCCACCTTACCTCACTCCGCCACACTGCCACTAGCGAGGGGAGATGCTGTGAAGAATATGCCGACCTGAGCCTCCTACAAGGTCAGACCTCAGAAGGTGGACATTCCTTGCAGACTGTATTGTTCTCGTATTTCCATTTTTCAGTAATATCTCTATCTCAGGAGTTATCGGAACGTACCGCTGGCCTAAACATAGCTGTGTTTTACTTACTACCAGGGAGTGTGAGTAAAATGGAAGGGAACGAAGACTGGAAACTCTTACCCTCATCCTCCTTGTACTGGCACAAGTATGTGGCGTGTCCTCCTGCCCAGCACCTAGTTTGTAAGCACCCTCACAAGAAAAGGAAACAGATTATACCTATAACTTTATCATTTAGTTCATATATGAACGGATATGAAGAATCTATCTCTTTCTCCTTCGCCAGATATTTTAATCCCAAGAGTATGAACACGAGACAGTCACCCAACTCACACCACTCTCAAGCTGCATAATTATTTCAACGTTACATGTGCGCCTGGAAAACATGACTGGGGTGATGATAACAATAATGGTAATCCACATTAAATCTTTGCTCATCTGCTTGAATACATTAAATCTTTGCTCAACTGCATGAAACTGTTGATTGGTGATTGACATAAAATCATTTTTCGACTCGAAGTTGATCTTCGTAATCACCGTATGTTACAGAGACAAAATGAGGAAAAAACATCGAAGTTAATGAAAGAACAGGATTCGGGGGCAGAATGCTTATCTCCCACCAAAATATGTTGTTGGCTAAGGTACAGGCTATCCACAAACCAATTTTGAAGACAACAAAACTCTACAGAATTCAGACACCGCGTTAAAAAAAAAAAAAAAAAAAAAAAAAAAAAGCAGCATTCCATATTAAAACAGACACAAAACTCTACGGAATTCAGTCACCGCGTTTCACTAACAGCCATTCCATACGGCAGAGGTTCCCTAACCGGAGTCAGCGGACCCCTGGGGGTTCTTTTGAGGACCCTAGGGGGTCCGTGACACGATGAAAGAAAATATTTTTTTTAGCTCCTAAAAGAAAAAAAGAAAAAAAAAAGCAAATATTCCAGATTTATTCCAACATCTAAATGTACCAAACAAGAGCATGCAAGGCCTTGAATTCTGGATTTTGAATGTGCAGGACAAAGTATTTGCATTCACGCAAAAGGTTTCCTTGTGGGAAAGCAAATGCCAGGAAGGAGTCACTGAAATGTTCCCACTTTATCACCATGAATGTATGACGTCCAGTGCAGACATCATCACGCCCCTTATTATTTCCCGCTAGCGCATCTGCGAGGCTACTTCAGGGACTATTTCCCTGAGCTTGAAAATTCCCACTTGATTTGGATTAGAGACTTTTGCAGCCGGGGTAGGTGTACATCTTGATCTGAAGTTGCAAGAGGAACTCATTGAAATGTCAAATGATGGGAGTATGAAAATAAAGTCCTCTGCCCTTCCATTGTCAGAGTTCTGGATCTACTCAAGAACTGAATATCCTGCCCTGGCTGAGAAGGCTCAGAAATGCCTTATGCCGTTTGCCACAAACTACTTGCGTGAGACAGGATTTTCTACACTCAAAGTACTGAAAATTAAGCACAGAGCACGCGTGCAAGTAGACAACGACATGCGTCTGGCACTCACTAATATAAAAACCCGTAATGATAAATTGTGCAAGAGCCACCAAACCCATCCATCCCACTAGACAGGATATGTCCGATAGGCTGATTTATGTTTAGTTAGGCACTTTTTTATATGAAGGTAAATATGTTTATTTGGTTTCTGGCGGTGACACAATATTGTACGTCTACTGTGGTAGTGTTCGTACAAAATTTATATTGGTTTGAATTTAAAACAATGAAATAATATTGATGTGAAAAATTGGTTTATTTATTAATACTTACTTCATGTAAGAATAAGTAAATATTACATGTACACTGTAGGGTACGGTAATCATAACTTTTGTTTGGTTGAGGGTCCTCGGCTGGGGCTCAACGTGTCTGGGGTCCTTGGTATGATAACATTTGGGAACCTCTGCCATAGAGTACCGGTACCGTATTAAAATATTCACAAAACTCTACGGAATTCAATCACCGCGTTTCACTAAAAGCCATTCCACACCGTACCGCGTATGGTATTAAAACATTCACAAAACTTTATTCAGTCAGTGCGTTTCACAAAGCCAATCCATACCAAAAATATATGGCGGCTGGCATTTGGACGTCTTTGATCAAATCCTTACCAAAAGTAATAAACTTCTGCACATCCACACGGTAGCTATTTCCTGAGAGCTTGGTGAAAATTCGTCCTCAACTTTTCGAGATATTATGGCAACATATACATACAAACATGCAGACATGCATCGATAAAACTATCGCCTCGCCTTGCTAAAGGCGAGCGATAATAAACTGAACTAAAATATAAATGCTGTATTGAGACATCCAGTGCATGACTTGTTATATTCCGTGTTGATTTATTGGAAACCTTGGTTGCTATGATGTGGAAGGTTATATTATATGTATGTATTTACAAGTACGTACGTGTATGTATGTATATATACTAATATATATGACGTATATCTCACAAAGAAAATGAAAAGTGGAGTACCAGGCTTTGGTCTATTCTTTCAAAACATGTCAGGTGAGAGGGCACAATATTCAGACCACCTTGTATTAGGACAAGCCTATACAAAGTACCACAAACAGTTATTAATTTCTATTAGCACAAATCTTCTCGTCGTGTCCGTGTTTCTGCACAGTGATGTACAGTACGTGTCTTGCACTGATTCTTGTGTACACTCATGCTCACTCAAATGCCCATAAGAGTTACATCAGTGCCTGTGCAATCGTCGGTTAGCCCTCTCAGTGTAATATTGTACTTATCATTATATTTTTGGCTATCAACAGATATGAATGATCTTAAGATATATCTGAATTGGAGGAGTTACCTATAGGCCTCTGCAACTCCTTAACTCCTTTAAACTTATCCCCCCCAAAAAAAAAAAAAAAAAAAAGAATCGCCATTACTTACCAAAAAACAAAATACAAAATACGCCATAGGACTGAAGGGGGTTAAGGAAGTGAGTATCTGCACCATTCATACAGGCAGTAATAAAAATAGATAAACAGCATAAGAGGCTTTCCTGTAATATGTCAAATACATCGCAAAGAAGGAGGTGCTAGCAAGCCTTAAAAGCCGACGAGAATGTGGGCACTTATCTTTCCAAGGTTGCTTTGCCGATGTTATGCTTTCGTTTTTCTCAGATTTATGTCAGAAGTAATGTATGGTGTGTAAAGCTGTAAGCCGGGGTATTTTGATCAAATTTTATATTATTTTGTAGGGATGTTACGCAGCTGGTTATTTTTTTTTTTTCACAGCCTAGTTATAGCAGCTGCTGTAAAACAAATCTTGGAGTGCATGAAATATTTGTAGGACTGTTAGGCTATGTATATTTTGTTGATCGTTTCTCATGCATCCATTATATGAAATCGAGAGTCTAGATATGGGTTCTTTATTTTTTTTTTTTTCTTATCGAGTATTTCGCCAGATCCATTCCATTTACATATTATTTACTCACCGATAAAATTACTGTTCATTTCACTGTCTTGTCTTTATTTCAGTAGATATAATTGATTCTTACATGCTTCTTTACATCATTGTAACTATACTGGATGCCACTGTGACGAGATATCCAAAGTAAAGCTTAATAAACTATTTTGACTGTTGCTAATGGTTTTATTTATGCTCATTTTAGTCCCTCTCATTCCCAGCACCAGACGCTTCATTTTATCCATATCATCTTTCATCTTAAACTCTTCACTGAGATGACTCCCTTTTTTTTTTTTCTTCTAGTGTCAGAGGAGTGTATTTTCCTATAGAGGAGTCCCCTTGTAAGGAAGATGAGGAAGATCGTCTGGAGGATGCAGGAAAAACCATAATTAAATCACCCTCTTTTCCTCCTAAAGATGGGGTGAGATAGAATCCAGAAACAAGGATATATGAAAAGGTACAGACATAGACACAAGTATTTGCCCAAAGTTGACGATTACATAGAGGAAATATCGAACCATCTGAAGCACATACTAGAAGAGATAGGGCTTCTCACTGTATTTCACCAGTTGTATATTTTTTAAAGGTGGAACTAGGAAAGTAGATGTTTCTTTGACTATACAAAATAAGGAAAATATTAACAGCATGTCAATATTGTGTTGTACCGTACTATGGCCGTCAAATGTCGTGTCATGCACCCAGCCACAAAACGAATCTCTGCCAAGGGACGACCAGGATTTTGACTCCCTCCCATGCACTGCAATCCCTTCCATCCCAAAACCTATACCCTTTGTGCACTAACTTGGCCTAGATTTTCGTTCATTTGTAGGGCAACACCTCAGAAGTATTCCCGGATCCACCCGTGTATTAGGAGGGCAGAGTTTAATATTGCGTGTTGTATAATATTGCTTGTGGTAATTGTGGCGTGTGTGTGTGTCATGAAGTGGAGCTGTACCCAATGCGAGTGACTGTTTGCCCGCCTCCTCTCGTCACGCGGGAGTTGGGGGGCTGGCTTATGCAAATTAGTTTATCGTATCCGGAGGCTTAATGAAAGTCACACGTCACCAGGAGCAGGACAAGGTTAGGGGAGGAAGGGGGAAACTGTGTGTATTTGAGAGAGAGAGAGAGAGAGAGAGAGAGAGAGAGAGAGAGAGAGAGAGAGACGTTGGAGGCTCTCTCGTTCCCACCGGTATATTTTTACATGTCGCGTAGAAATAATTTCGTGTCTTATTGATTCAGTGTTTGTGGATATCATACAAGCAGAAAATATGAAGAAATTAACCCTCTGATTTCTGGATTTAGTTTTTTTTTCTGGGCTGTCAATTCGTCCACCATTAGCCTAAATTAAACACTTGAAAGCGTCCATTGAAGCGAGAGGATTATGGTATGTTATGTATCTAGGTAATTTATACTGCTTGGAAAATAATACGAAGATGATGATGATGATGATGATAATGATGGACATGAATATGGAGATATAGGGGACGACGATGATGATGATAGCAGTGGTGGTGGTATTCACAGTGGTGATGATGACAATGATGATAATGAAAATAAAGTTGTTGTTGTTGTTGATGATGATGATGATGATGATGATGAATGTTGTATTGATATTTCCCTGGACAGAACTGTTGGATGCTGGATTCTTGTTGAGTTAATGAGATAATTTGCTAATTATGCTTGGTTTTACAGAGACTGAAAGTGAATTACTTCCTGATTCACCTACCTACTTCAAACGCACACGCACCCCCCCACCATATATATATATATATATATATATATATATATATATATATATATATATATATATATATATATATATATATATATATAGCTAGATAGATAGACATACAGATAAATTTTTTTTTACATATCACCAGGACAAGGGGCTCCGCTAGGCAACTGCTTATAGATATTTAAGGAGAGAATAACCATTTACAAGGCGTGAATAGCATAATGTGAGAATTAAACCCCAGCCAGCCCTCGGATTTATGTAAACTCCTTTTGTTTACATCGGGGTGAAACGCCTTAACCCACTAGAGCACCAGGCATCCATTTGGCTATCGAGTTACCTCACATCGTAGTACATGGTTTCCTGGTCTACAAGAAATCATTTGGCTTGCAATACATACATATATACATGATTATATATACATGTAGTTTGGTTATTTTATCCATGGCCTCTCAAACATGTAATCCCCCGATCTGAGCCCACATAACCTGCCTACGTGCGAATTGGTTTAGAAAGTATTAGGAGAAAAGTCAGTGAATGGAGCAAGCATGGTGAGTGAAAGTGAATATCGTGGTGGTAAGACCGGACCGCCACCTCCATTTAAGGTCTTCACGTCCAATTACCCCGACTCAAGTGGTAGCAAAAGCCGGAATTGGCGTCGAATATATATATGAATAAAATTTTGGCAAGTGCATTTACAGCCGTGAACTTGAGCTGAATAGGAGTTAGAGGGGTGTGGGGACTGGAGAGAGAAAAAAGAAAAGAATAATAAAAAAAAGAAGAGTTAGGGAGAGAGAGAGGAAGTGTGGAGTCTCGCGAAGGAGAGGAAGAGGATGAATATAAAAAGATAAGGAATGGCGTCACTGGATAAGATTGCAGTGTGAAATATTACTCTCAGATTCCTATGCTCACTTTCAGCTGAGTAAAATAGTCGGGCGTTAGCTGGAATATAACCAGAGCTGTCTCGATCATAAAGGGGTAATGGTACCAATATAAAAACTCTCCGGCTCCCGAGCTTACTCTCAGCTAAAGAGTATAGTTTGAAATAATTTTGATAAGAATGCTAGAGCTGTTCCGACCGTGAAAGGACTAATGATAGAAAGAGAAGAATGTGAAAACAATAGAACAAGAGGAAGCAATGGCAGAAATTTGAAATGAACTGGGACATAAGATGATTACAGAAGGATAGGGTTGTTGAAGTACAGATGTACAACTTCGTGGATGAAAATATATATGGGTGTTTTTGCTGAAGGGGTTAATTTAGAAATATATGAGGAAGATAATAAAAATGGGAAGATTAAAGACAGATGCATACATTAGTCTCTAACTTTGAGGAGGAGGAGCCTCATCTGCTCCTGAATGGAAGAAAGTTCTCGTGTGTGTGTGTGTGTGTGTGTGTGTGTGTGTGTGTGTGTGTGTGTGTGTGTGTGTGTGTGTGTGTGTGTGTGTGTGCTGAGGAGGGGACCTTTTCCACAATATCTTCATGTCTTTTAAGCAGAGTGAAGTTAGAGGCTCCTCCTTCGCTTCATCCTCTCTGTAAGGTTTGGAGGCCTTCAGTGCACATCCTACATTTTCTCTCCATCTAACGTGTTCATCCATGTTATTAAAAAAATAGTAAAGAACTGGTTTTGACCTCTTTGGACTTAATTCCAATTTGCATAGTCTTGATAAGTATCTGTTACCAGTGTGCATCTGTCGTAACACACTGCCTGGCCAAAAGTTTTCGTATGATTTTAAATATTCGCTTTTACTCTTTTAATAGACCTCTTTCCCTTAGTCTAGTCTTATGAATCGTCACTCCTTTCAAACTATCAACTATCTTTCAATAACTTAGATCTAATGGTTTTCCAGAATCAACCGCAAACGTGAAGCCTGTAGACAGTCTTTAATTTCATAATGCCTCTGATAATCTACTGAGTTTTTTCAAGCGTTGTTTAGTAATTATCTTAATTTTAAATCCTGGTCATCCTGCTTTTGTGACGAGTGAATTTATTTTTTGAGGCAAAGCATATATGGTCTTTGGACGAGACTGGTACAGATTATTACTCTCCTTCATCTGGTTTATCTTTTGTATGTGTGCCTTTATATCATATTATCTCTTCTGAATAGTCGATGCGAGGCGGATGTCTTGTTCTGTACACCACCTACTCCCGCCAACGAAAACACGACTCTGTGAGATTCAAGATTCCCTCATCTTCTCCCGTTGCCATGGATACTGGAGCGCTCCTACCACAGGTCTTCCCCATCACCTGATACCACACCTGTCATTACGGCTCACACCTCACCTCACCTGTCACCTCATCTATCATCTCATCTGTCGCCTCACGTATTATCTCTCACCTCACAGCTCACGTAGTTTGTCATCTCTCACCTGTCACGTCTTATCTAACCTCTCATCTCACCTTATTGCCTTTCACCATATTTCACTTGTCACCTCTTATCTAACCCCACTTCATCCCACCTCCTCACATGTCACTTCGCCAGCCACCTCACCTGTCACCTGCCACTTCATTTGTCACCTCATCTGTCATCTCTCACTTCACCTGTCAGCTTTTGCCTCACTGTATGACCTCACCTAGCTCTACCTGCCACTTCTAACCATATCTTTGATCTAATGAGCCCTTTCACTACGATGTTGCTGAATTTTAATACATTTTGCTAACTTCAGATATTTTCATTCAGCTTACGGGAGACGTGTGATGTTGAAGGGGTTAACTGACTGTAAATTTAATCCCTCCGTTTCACGCAGTATCTTTTAAATGACTAAAATCATCTGTATATAGGAAGATTATAAATGATTTTCTCGAGCTGAAGGTACAAATGACACTACCTGACTTCATTTGCAACTTCGTCTTACTTCATTTACAACCTCATCTGACTTCATTTACAGTCTTCTTTGACTTCATTTACTGTACAGCCTCATCTGACTTCACTTACAATCCAGTCTGACTTCATTTACAGCCTCGTCTGACTTCATTTACATCCTCATCTGACTTCATTTACGTCCTCGTCTGACTTCATTTACAACCTCACCTGACTTCATTTACAGCCTTGTCTGACTTCATTTACATCTTCATCTGACTTCATTTACGTCCTCGTCTGACTTCATTTACAACCTCACCTGACTTCATTTACAGCCTCATCTGACTTCATTTACAGCCTCATCTGACTTCATTTACAGCCTCATCTGACTTCATTTACAGCCTCATCTCACTTCATTTACAACCTCATCTGACTTCATTTACAGCCTCATCTGACTTCATTTACAACCTCACCTGACTTAATTTACAACCTCATCTGACGTCATTTACAACCTCACCTGACTTCATTTACAACCTCACCTGACTTCATATACAACTGACTTCATATAGCCTACAACCTCAACTGACGTCATTTACAACCTCATCTGATTTCATTAACTATCTCAGCTGCCTTCGTTAATGGTAATATCAGTGAGTGGCGACAATAGCTGATTACACTGAACCATCTCGGTAATTCTAAGGTAACTTCTGGTAACGAGGGCTCATTGTGTGTCGCGTGGGTACTCTCTCTCTCTCTCTCGCCTTACAATTTGGACACCACAAGTCATGCCGTTCCTCAGAATCCACTAAAATGGTTCCGCAGCCAAGTGGAAAGATGGAAGGAAACGATTGGAGTGATATAGCCCAGACCTACTTCATCAGCGTGGCATTCCATAATCTCCATATCATGTAATTATTGTTCATGGTGACAGAATTACACATGAAACACTTAATATCTCTCTCTCTCTCTGTCTCTGTCTGTCTGTCTGTCTCTCTCTCTCTCTCTCTCTCTCTCTCTCTCTCTCTCTCTCTCTCTCTCATGAAACCTAAAATATAAAATCGCCTCGCGGAAAGCTGAACGTGGTGGGAGGTGGAGGTGGAGGGAAAGAGCGAGGGGAGAAAATGGAAAATGGAAGAGGCTAGGGAGGGGAGCAGTAGAGCTGGGTTTAAGAGGTGGAAAGTGATGGCGAAAGAACGGAAAGTGAGGGGAAAGAGGCAGGGAGAGAGAGAGAGAGAGAGAGAGAGAGAGAGCGAGAGAGAGAGAGAGAGAGAGAGAGAGAGAGAGAGAGAGAGAGAGAGAGAGAGAGAGAGAGAGAGAGAGAGAGAGAGAATGTTGGTGTATGCAGTACTGGGTGAAATTTTTATTTTTGCGGTATGTGGAAAGCAGAGAACAAAATATAATTTAAGTTTATTACTACTAAGGAACTATATGATCTATACTTTTAAAAGTAATACTTGCTACCGGAGTTAATCATTCAGTACGAGGAATTTCCAGCTTCTAAGTAAAATCGTTTGGACTTAAAAGGAATGTAATATGATATCGACGTCCTATAATTTCCCAAATCCTTTCATAACCTTACTAATTCTCCCGTTCCCTCGGCAACGCCCTGAAACACCCAAGGACAAACTTACCGCTGCTTCACAACTGAGAACTCAGAGGGTCTACTGATTCACAGAGGGAGACGATTGGTTGCTCGAGACATTTCTGAGTATGGATGAACGGACACACACACACACACACACACACACACACACACACACACACACACAGGCCATTATTAGGTAGACCAACCGGAACCTTGCCTGACTGTACGCCTTTGACTGCCAGGATTTTTCTTATTTCAGCAAAATCTTCCGGGGCCAGTCAGAATAAATTATCCGAGTGCCCCAGTAGAAGCAAAGTGGTTATGGGAGTTGAGCACGTCGATTCGAATCCAGAGAAGATGGGACATTAGAACCAACAAGCTCAGAGACAGATTACGGCATCATTGTGTTGGGCACATACTTATAATCCCACTAAATCTAACTGAAAACACACCTTGCTCTAAACTATTCTCTCTCTCCAGATGAAGCGAAGCCACTAACCTCTCCTATACGATATAAACGAAAGAACAAGTCACAAAAGGAAACATTCTCTCATGCTGACTAAGCTAAACACTCCTTTGCAAACTCTGAGTGCATTCTTCAGTGTCATGCAGAACTCTGGGGGGAATAGGTGTGGGAGGCAGTGTCATGTGACAGTGAGAAAAGATGCCAAACCCTCCTCCTCCTATTCTAAAATTCATCACGGCACGGTGTCAGTGCGATCAAACATCAAGTGTAAATAACTGTGAATCAAACTAATCTTTAAATTGCATAAGTAGAAAAATGTACTTGACTTTATATACCAGTAGACATTACTTCTTTAATTTTACATTGCTCTGGTAAACAGCAGCCGTGTGTATCATCCCTTCGTCTAGACAGCTACTGATCAGTGATTTATACGTCAGGGAGACGCAACTTCAAGACTGCTGTGGAAGGGATATTTGATGGAGGTACAAGTAAGTCTTCATTCTGGAAATATTTGTAGTCTCTTTCATAGATCGGATCTTAATTATGTGCCTAAGAAAGAACACATGGAAGTAGATGTGATAGAAAGCGTTGGAGAATTACACTGAGATGGTTTGGTCATGTGGAGAGGATGGAGAGCGAGAGACTGACGAGGTGAGTGTGAGT
The DNA here is from genome assembly GCF_032717465.1 of Coenobita brevimanus. NCBI lineage: Eukaryota > Metazoa > Arthropoda > Malacostraca > Decapoda > Coenobitidae > Coenobita > Coenobita brevimanus. The sequence goes on along the minus strand of NC_137014.1, from coordinate 523,456 downwards.
GAGTTGGAGGGAGAGACAGGGTATGAGATGGAGGGATGGAGTAGAGAGGTATATGAGAGAAGGAGATGTAAGTCGGGTAGAGGGCAGCGAAATGGCAGGGGACAGGGTGACATGGAGGTGGTTTGTTTGTGGCCACCTCATACGGGATTAAGGCGTCTGGCTATAGATATTCAGATAGCCTAATATGGGCCCTTGTTCACAGATATTGTCCTCCTGGGTGGTATGTCAGCTCTGAGGTAACGTCCTCATTCGTTAAGGAAGAAGGAGGCTTATGATTATTGTCTATGGTAGTAGTAGTGGTAGTAGATGCAACCCCCAGACCCAACTGAATGTGAACCCAGTGAACTGCAGGCTGAAGTAATCCTGCAGTCCACCATCCTCTTTCCGGGGGATAAAGAGAGAGCTGAGGAACGTATGTATAACCAGACAGCTGCACCGTCCTCATACATCGGGGCCACCACATGACGGCTCCCCTCTCCAGCACCCTTTGTCCCTGTAAAAGAAAATAAGAACGTATTTTTTCTGTCGTAACTGGGAATCGGTTTTGCTGGAAAATCAGTCATGAGAAGCTTCCTCACTTTCCTTTCCTTGTCCTTCATGTATAAGAAAATGACGTATTATTCCCTTTCATTACTACGCTCTGTTTCTGTAAGAAGACCAAGGAGGTATTGCTGGGTGACAGGGGCAAGAGTAAACAAACTTTGTCCAACAGACTGACCGGTCCGAGCCACTCAAATTTTTCCAGTTGCGAGTTTGATATGTTTCCGCCGCACCACCGGCTCCACGTGTGCACATTTCTGGCTTTTAATTTATCTGGGAAACTCCACTCCCTCCGAATAATCACGAAACCGGAAAATATTCAGTTTTATTCAGCCTATTGCCTAATAATGTAGCGGAATTTAAAAATCACTTTAGGAGGGCAAAAATCTATGAAAAAATGGCCAAGGGTAAATTGGTTTGTTGGTTCACCAGTCTACGTGATGCATTTTTTAGCGGGATTCTTTGGCTGTATGATTAGTGCTCAGGTTACGGCTTTAATTAGGTTCACGCACAGGTTGGGGAAGGAGGGACCTGGGGTAGTGATGGTGGTGGTGCTGGGATGCAGGTGGAGATGGGGAGGTGTGGTGGTGGTTGGGTGGGGACAGTGATGATGATGGTGATAGTGGTGCTGGTGGTGATTCAGATGAGGCAGTGATGGTGGTCGTGGGGTGTAGGTGGGGGAGGTGTGGTGTGGTGGTGGGTGGGTGGTCCTCTTAGTGGTGGTGATGGTGGTGAGAATGATGGCGGCGGGGGAGGCTGTGGAAGTGTGGGAAGTTACGGTGGCAAGGAGGGGAGGGTATAGGTGATGGTGGTGAAGGAGTGGCGGTGGTGGGTGGTAGTGGTGATTGAAGTAGTGATGTGATGTGATGTGATGGTGATATAGTGATGGTGAAGGGCTTGTGGAGGTGATGGAGATAGAGGTTCTGGAAGTGATGAAGCAGGGTTGGGGAGGATGAAGGTATTTTGGCAGTGGTGAGGAGGGGGCAATGATGTAATAGTGGTGGTGGTGATGGTAGTGGTGACGGTGGCGGGGTGAAGATGATGGTGGGATGGTGGTGAATGAGGAGGACGATGGGTGACGATATTGGTGATGTGAGGGGTTGGGGTGATTGTTGTAATGGGGTGGTGGGTGGATGGGGGATAGAAGTCGATGGTTATGGTGTAGTGAATGTTGTGATGGTGACAGATGATGGTGTGATGTGGTAGTGATAGTGTGGTGGTGGTGTGGTGATGGTGGTGGTGTGATGGCGGACATACAGGGAAAAAGCAGTTGTTCTAAATCTCAATCGGAAATAATAAATAATCAACAATAATATTATAAAAGAAAAGTGATATCAGAATAACATATAAGAAACAACATTACAAGCATCTAAATTTATTGATGAAAGAATCCTGTATTAACACACTGAAATATGTTAGTTCACCGAAATTTACTGACACAGCTAGAGTAAAAGAGCAATGAAGGAGTTTGCATCAAAAGTGCTATCACCTTTCCTGTTTTTCTCTCCGCCTTTCCTGTTTTTCTCTCCACCTTTCCTGTTTTTCTCTCCACCTTCCCTGTTTTGTTCTCTCTCTCTTTCCTGCTTCTTTCTCTCCAGCTTTCCTGTTTTTTTTTTTTCTCTCCACCTTTCCAGTTGTTATCTCTTCACCTTTCCTATTTTTCTCTCCACCTTTCCAGTATTTCCTCTCCATCTCTCCTGTAATTTTTCCTCGCCACCTCTCCTGTAATTTTTCCTCTCCACCTTTCCTGTTTTTCTCTCCACCTTTCCTATTTTTTCCCTCCTTCTTTCCTGCTTTTCTCTCCACGGACTTCTTGCCTGTTGAGTCCGCAGCAAATAAAGCTGATGATTCTATTTAGCCATATATCAGTGTCATCGGTGTCGGCTGCTGCGGATTCACCACTGATTTTCAAAGGTCAAAAAGTGAAAAGCAGGAGAGGCGACAGGACTTTTGATGGCAATTGTACACTAAGGACATGTGCCAGACAAGAAAACGCTTAGAACGTTGTGAGGGTTGTTGACAAATAAAGCTGAAGGAGGTGCACACAAGAATTAGGGTATGAAGAAATAGGAGAAGGAACAAATGTCAGAGCTGAAGCCTATATGCATGAGTACAATCCCTCCATTTTTTCCCCACGATGAATTTAGAAACGCATGCGCAATATCCCCAAAGACCACATCATGAGATTTCGAAAATCTTTGTTCACTCTCTCATGGCTGATTGGTATTCATGTTTACAGTTGTATATAGCATGTCAAACTCGGGCACCCATCGCAATCGTTAAGAGACAATGTAAAAAAAAAAAAAAAAAAAAAAGGGCTTGAGTGACTACATAGTTGCGAGGATGCAGATTACACTCTGTCAGTAAGTCTCAGGTACAGTAAGCTTAATAACTATATGTGTCATAGCTTCGATATATGATGGATATCGCACAGTAATGCTGGGTTCATATTAACTAGCTGAAAAATTATCATTGCATAATTACTGCGCTTTCATAAAATGTAGTGAATTTTAGTTGGTTATCACCTAAAGACTGCATATTTTTTATGTGACCTGCTTTACGTATTCTCTATGGAGTCTGCTCGCTAAAAACCAGCAGTCCTCCTGTGTGCCTCACATTTTTCCATATTACACTTTGGCACTAGTGTTCACCCTCCATTCTAAATACTGTAATGTAAATGGCAGGACTGTTTCAGGGCTAGTGTGATGACATTAGCGGGGGCGTTTGATCACATTTATTCATCTGGTTCCCCCCTCTCACACACACAAAGCCACATTTTTCACTCGAAAGCGAGATGAATGCAGGAGAGAATGATCTGCAAGAGGCGTGAAAGGTAAACACATTTGCGGCGAGTGTGGCCAAAGTGGATGTCTGTGTTTGTCCGCCATCCTTTCTTCATTACCGTCGCGCGTGTTTATCTCCCACTCAGAGTTTGTTGTTTTCCTGGCTTGTCCTTTTACGTATAGAATAAAAACAACCTCTCACCACGCAACCCTCTTTCCTCATCCTGTGTAACCTGTTTGTGTGAGACAATATGCACAGTTTTAACTTTGGCTCATTTCCCCTACACCGTAACACAACACCACTCACACATGCTTTCCCACCCATCGTAATGTGTGTGTGTGTGTGTGTGTGTGTGTGTGTGTGTGTGTGTGTGTGTGTGTGTGTTATATCTTATTTTGGCTTCAACCCACAGGTCATGCGATTTCAACAAAGGGAGTAACAGACAACGACACTAATAGTACAGTAAGAGAATTAGCCCTTTCACGGCCGGAACAACTCCAGTATTCCATTTCAGATAACACCATACGATATTATTCAGCTTTAAGTACTTCACAGGAACCCGAGAGTATAAACAGTGCTATCATTACCGTATCATGATTAGGACAAACATCTTCTACTGTTCCAATTAACGCCAGGTAGGAGTCCAATTAATCTAGAGTTTGATGTTGATTTGCTTCATATATAACGCTCCTAACTCCTTCTCACAGACCTGTCCCAGTTCTACTCCGGTTAGGGATGCCACAGAACGAACAACAACAAATTTATCCCGCACCTACTTCCTGCCTCCCACTTTGGTGTTCCACGCAATACATTTTATTATAATAGCCGCTTCGCCAAATGTGTATGTTGAGCCGTATATCAATTCATGTTCTTGCGAATACAGCTCTGTAATAACCACAACTACATCTCTTCTCATCGTAATCCCTATGTCTCTGGTACATGTCTACTTTCACTGTTACCTACCATCTCAAGTCTCAGTGCTGTGGCTCTAATTATTCTATATACTCATGATGATCACGAGCTTCCGGTATCACCCATGCATGTCCTGTTATAATAGTTCAGTTCATTGTACAGTTTCAGACTTAAATAATGATCCACTCCATGACGATAAATAACGAAACGGTGGACAATGACTCTGGAAACCCTGTAATGCGATTCTCGGATCCCAAAAGGCTTTTCAGGGTGTTGTGGAAAAGTTTAATAATTGTTCCTTAAAAGAATGGATCCATTTCAGTGACCAATTTCGTACTTCAAAACTAATCCTTTCTCTCTTTTCTCCTCTTCTTTCGTTCAAACTCTCTTTCCTATTAACTTCCCTTTGTTTATAATAAATTTTACACTTCATTTCAAGCAACAACGAAAATCTAAGTAGCTTCATGAGTTTCTTTTTGTTTTTATTCTATTTTACCCACCCCATTCATCAACCTATGTTCTCTCTCTCTCTCTCTCTCTCTCTCTCTCTCTCTCTCTCTCCTTTTTTTATTCCTGGCCACGCCCAGCCACTTTAAATTCCTAAGTGTGGCAACGCGAGAGGACCATTTAGATACACGGGTGATACGCCACGACTCTCTCTCTCTCTCTCTCTCTCACACACACACACACACACACACACACACACACACACACACACACACACACACACACACACACACACACACACACACACACACACACACACACACGAGGAAACTAATAAAAGAACGACAAGGCTAGAAAATTCTTGGTGCTGGTTCAGAACTCAGGTCCTATTTTCGCATCTCTCTCCACTCTGACCTATTAGCTGTTAGCCTGTTCCATCCAGTCCCAGCATATCTTCAATCTCATCTCCCTATCATTCTCTCTCTGTGTTTTCCTCTCACTCCAGCGGTAGATTTAGTTTTTCGGGCTGTTTTTTTTTTTTCACATTCTATAAAGGAGTAATTGTTCTCAGATTCAGTAGGTCATCTCCTCGACTGACCCTCAACTCTTCCACCAAGTCTAAACTAAATCACATTAAAACGGTGTTAGTTATTTGATAACACATGGACTGAGCTTTGATATTGCCCTGTTACTTTGACTTTGATTATTCTTAAATTCAAATCCCTTCATCTTTGCCCAACTTTGAAGCCTTTCGCAAAATGTTGTGTAAAACGGAATAAACTGCTTTTCAACATGACCTTGACTTTTTAACTATTTTTTTTCAACCAAAAGAAGTAAACCTCTTGGCTTACCTTCAACCCTTCCACCGCACTTGATTAATATCAGATCAAACTGTTTTCAAAGACTAATATACAGCACACACGACCCCTTTGTACATAATTACAAAGTTACGTGATCAGACAGTGAAGGAGCAAAAAAGGTAGAGCAACGTAAGAAAGAATAGTAAGGCGTAACTCGTAAAATACATCGCCAAGAACGAAGGTATGAAAGGAACTGCACGTGTATGTTGTCTTATCCCTTCAGTATACTTGTATGTCGTATTCTGGCTACCACACGTCAGTATAATCAGCTTAGGAATATAATCAGCTTAAGAAGGACCTTTAAAACTCGAGAGATTAAAAAGTTTCTCTAATGACCTCAACACCAGCACCAGGATTGCATCATCATATTCTTACCTCCATACTTACCTTTATTCAGCTCAGGATGGATGTCTAGGAGTGGAGTCAGTAGGGAAGGCATGGAGAGAAATGAAAGGGGGGGATGGTATAGTTCAATTAAGAGAGTTTTGACAGATGAGAGAGAGAGAGAGAGAGAGAGAGAGAGAGAGAGAGAGAGAGAGAGAGAGAGAGAGAGAGAGAAAGACAGACAGACAGACAGACAGACAGATGGGAGTGGT